>NC_048218.1:29596639-29675256 GCF_002007445.2 Ailuropoda melanoleuca
TAGCAGAGGAGCCTGATGTGGGGCTCGATTCCATAACGCGGGGATCACGCCCTGAGCCGAAGGCAGACTTTTAACCGCTGTGCCACCCAGGTGCCCCTGGGATAATTTCTTATGCAATTTTATAATTTGTACATCTTTTCATTTATACTCTAAATATTATAAAACACAATAAACATACAATTTATTTTTTTCCAAGATAATTTCAGTCAACACTTTTTAAAATCATGCCTTTTGACATTTTAGTACCCATTTATACAGATTCACTTTAATTGTTCAAATTCCAGTTCTAAATTTCTTAGTATAATTTGGAACCTTCTGTACTATAACTTATTTACATATCTTCTTCTTGTTGAAAATTTACCTCTCTTTTCCAAAATTGGCTATTTTTGACAGGATGTGTTAGATGTTCTTGACACTTAAATAAATGACTAGCTTTGGGTAAAATGCTACCAGAAAGATTGACCTCCTGTTCTAAATACTTATTGTTCTATGATTGTTTTGTAGCAAAATATCATTCATTCCCCCACTCATCTCCCCTTCCTACAAAAAAATTGTACTTTTGCCAGCCACTTCACAGTTAAACTGTTTCTTGGAACTTAAAAATGGGTTGGATTTATAGTGATCGTATTTAAATAAATTCTTTGTACTCTTTTTTTTCATTGTAAAACATGGTTTTAGTTATTAGCTCTTAAATAAAAATGTTTGAAATGTAATTTACTTTTAAGAATTGAATGCTTTGAACAAGTCACACTGTATAATATTCCTATTCATAGAATACAGGGGAAAATGAGAAAACTTTTTTGCTACTATTTTTGAAGTTTGATTTAAAAAAAAATCAAATGTACAGATGAATCTGTGAAAATAAATATTTTAAGATGAAAAAGATGACATTATTTATACATTTTCTCTGATGATCCTAAAGATGATTTAATGATAGCTTCCAGCAGGAAAAAATCCCTTTATTAAACTACACATTTCTCTGATTAATATTAAGCCACAGTTTTCTAACCTGTTCTTGCCAATCACCTGCCAGCCTCACTCAGCCTGTCTTCTTGGCAGAACGTTGTCCTGTAAGTTGGTGGACAATGTTGCCCTCTGCACTTACCATTGTCCTGTCACTTCCTGTCTCCATAAAGAATCCAGAATGACTTTTATAAGATATTTATCGCATCACCTTATTCTTCGGCTTTGAATGTTCCAGGGTTTTGTTTTGTTTTTCATTTTATTTAATATAAAATCCAACTCTTTCTCAGGGCCTATAATGTCTTATAGATTTTGTCCCTGTTTCCTTCCCAACCCCATCTCATACCAGCCTTCTCCCAGTTTACTAAAGCTCTGGGCACACTGGCTCTCTTTCAGTTAATTAAAAATAAATAGGGTGGGGGGATGGGCTAGCCCGACTATGGGTATTAAGGAGGGCACGTATTGCGTGGAGCACTGGGTGTTATACGCAAACAATAAATCGTGGAACACTACATCAAAAGCTAATGATGTACTGTATGGTGACTAACATAATGAAAAATAAATAAATAAATAAATAAATAGATAGATAGATAGATAGACTGGCTCCTGACTTGAACTTGCTTTCCCTTCCACTTAAAACACTAGAATTATTATTTAAGTTTCCAGTTAACTGTCATCTCTTCAGAGACATGGTCCCTGACCACAAATCCAAAGTAAACCCAGGAGCTTCCATTGTTTTTAAAACCATATCTATCCTTATTTCCAGTTTTGTTCCATACTCATGACTACCTAAAATTATTTTTTTGAATTTTATATTTCTACTTGAAATAATTATTGACTTGTGCATTGTCAAAACATACTTTTTTTTTGTAACTAGTGCCCAAAATAGTATGCACCACACAGAAGAGAATCAGGAAATATTGATTACATTAATTGTTGACGGATAGCTTGAGGGACATTAAAAAATTCTAAATCTAGTAAATCTAGTAAATCTAGTAAAATGAGCTTCCATCATCTTCAGCTCACAAAGGCTAATGAAATTCTTACGACACCCTTTTTTATTTATTTATTTATTTTTTTAAAGATTTTATTTATTTATGTGACAGAGAGACAGCCAGTGAGAGAGGGAACACTGCAGGGGGAGTGGGAGAGGAAGAAGCAGGCTCCCAGTGGAGGAGCCCGATGTGGGACTCGATCCCGGAACGCCGGGATCACGCCCCGAGCCGAAGGCAGACGCCCAAAGACTGTGCTACCCAGGCGCCCCCATGACACCCTTTTTTAAAACCGCCATTAAAATGCTTATATATTGCTATGGNCGAGCCGAAGGCAGACGCCCAAAGACTGTGCTACCCAGGCGCCCCCATGACACCCTTTTTTAAAACCGCCATTAAAATGCTTATATATTGCTATGTTGATTTACTGCTATGAGGTAGATGACATTTTCTGATCACCTAGTTATTAAGAAAATTATGGAGTAATTGTAAGAAAGGAGGAGAGAACTAGCATATATCTAAAAATGCATTATGTTCTGGAATATGGAGAAGTGTATCAACTAGACATAGTTCACTAAATAGATGTAACTGCCCTGCAAGCTGCACACAGCTCCTCCTGGCCTCCATCCTTTACGGTCCCTTGGGATGGTTTGGCATGTGGTCAATGCCTTGAGCAAAAACAAAACAACAAATTTTTCTCCTCCTCCAAGAGGAAGCAAACTACACTAGAGAACTCTGCTTAGGAAGGAAGTGTGTCTCTGAAGTAAATATTATTTCTTTCTGTAGATAAAGAAATTGGGGTTCAGAGGAGCCAATAACTCCTCTAAGTTTCAAGACTGTGATTGTGAGAATTCAACTGTCTTCAAATATTTTTTCCTCACTGTGCCAGGTTTTGAAACACCTCCTCAAGGTCATTTCTGGGGTGTTCTACAGACAAATCCAAATGAATGTGGGTAAAAACAAATTCATTGTCAGTGTTCCTCCTCATACTTTCTCTATTTCAGAAAAGGAAACTCATTTACCTAGTGAGTTATTCCCCATCTAAATATGCAACAGCTATTGAATTCTATGTATCCTTCTTCCTAAATATCCCATTTCTGCACAATCTTGCCTATATGACCAGCATTCATTCCCTTCATCACGACCATAGCTACATCTTTCTTTCCAGGTTCCAACACAGAATTAGAACTGTTGCACCCCTCCAAATTCTATTCTCATGACCAGCAAATGAACTTGTTAAGGGAAATGTTAATATTCATTCTTCTTCCTTAAAATACTACTATAATTTTCCAGTGATCTCTAGAATAAATTTCAAATACCTAGACTTAATTTTTAAAAGTCCTTCATTTTTAGGGATGCACCTTCTGCATAAGTACCACACAACCACCGTTGCCTCCAGGCATGTTGCATCACACGGCAATATCACTTTCTCATATATTGAACATCCTTCCCAGTCTCCATTCTTTCAAACTTGTTGCCCCCTGCCAAGTCTAGAAATCCCATCTTCCTGACCAAGTTCTACTCTTCTTTCAGTTCCCAACTCAAATGTCCCATCTTCGGGAAATGCTCCCTAAACCTCTACATTTGAATTAGAGATCTCTTTTCTATTCCTCTTCACCTTTGGGTACCTATTTCTCAGCATTTACATTCTGTTCTAAAATAAAGTAGTTGATTAAACTCTGAACTCTTGAAGGCAGTGAGTGGTTCTCTTTCAGCTGAGTGCCCCAGGATCTCAAGTGGCACAATGCCTAGTATAGAGGCATGTGTTAACATCTTAACACATGTTGCGTGAAGGCACAAATTTTTAAAAATTATGAAAAAACATACTTTCCCATAATTCACAATTCTGCCTGGTATCAGCCTTAGTAGGCATTTAGGAAAAGTAAAGCCACTGGATGAGACAATCATTCTATTTCTGCTAAATTCAGTTATTTTTGCAGTTACTTCCTGGTTTAAATTTAATCGGCATGTGGGTTGTCTATCTGCTGCGTCATGTTAGTTCCTGCTATGTTCTTCCTTAGAAATGAACGTTCCTAAGCTTCATGTCTGCATCATAACAGAATCTCCAGGACGTTTGAAGGTGTCATGAGGTTACCTAGTCCAACTTCAAAGGAGCCCAAATCATCCGTTTTGACAGGTGTAGTATTCAATGATAATTTATTACCTATCTGTAATTATGCTGTGACAAATTTTATGGAAGNATCTGTAATTATGCTGTAACAAATTTTATGGAAGTAATGAAATTTTAGTAATCCAAGACAGCTCCACTATGATCTCTGTGATTAAATATGTTTTCTTTGTGATACGAAGCCCAGGGAGAAGATATTAAAACTACTATTTCAATGAAGTTGAGGGGGAGGGGTGTTCAAATTTATGATATGATAACAANAGGGGGAGGGGTGCTCAAATTTATGATATGATAACAAATGGGGCAAGTTAAAAAAAAAAAAGGAGGAGTATATAAAATTGGTTGTTAGAAAACAAAATCATAGTGAAAGATTTGTTAGTGGTTTTATGATTGAGGTTTTGTATCAAGGGCTTTCTTTTCACTTAGAGATTGTTATACTCAAAATAAAAGTGTGGTTATTTATGCAAGAGGAGGAAAAAAACACAAAAAACATTTATATAATTGAACTAATTGAAAGTTCTTAGAAAAGGATAAGGGAAGCAAAGTTTATAATCTCTTAATGTATTTCTTTCTTCAGTTCGAGACCCAGAGAGATAAATGTGATAATTTTAGCCAATTACATGAACATATTCTAAACTTTCCTCACCTTTACTACTCTTCTTTGCTATTCTTAACTAACCAAATTTTCCTTCCTTCTAACTCCCATATGAAAACCATTAAGTAGTGTATTAATATACCTTAGTAATATCTTTTATTTTAGTGAATACATAGGTAGAAATAAATATTAACCACAACACATTAAAAAGGGCACTATGAATTCCATAATTAAGGGGCTTCAAAAAAAACCCAGCAAAAATATTTTCATTTTGATTGTAAAATATTAACTCCAACTCCATAACCTTCTGCCCTATAACTTATACTTGAATAAAGTGGAAAATCAGAGTAATTCTGAAAGCCAATACAAAAAAAAAAAAATTCCAATTACCTAATATTCTCATAATCTTCCAATTTTACTGCCACTGTTAAAGCTTAAACTTACATCATCTTTTATCTATACAAATAAAATGTAATATCTCACATCCAGTGCAAATATATATATCATGTTAGAAATACCTTTTGCCATAGCAATATTTTCTCATTTAGCTATCTCATTAGCTCATTATCAGTAGCAACTGATAAGTGAATTTTTGGGAAGACTCAAAATGGAGCTTGCAAATGCACACTTTAATCCCAATTCTGGGATGGTTTCCCCCTCAAATCACATCTGATCATTTTACTTTATTGTGGGTTTTAGACAACTTCTTTCATATGGAGACATCTTAAATAGATTTGGTGCTTTTTGTACCTTGAAAACAAGGATATCAATTTCATCCCTTCTTTTCTTTCACATAGCCCAACATCAGTACATGATTTTGTTATCAAAATAATGTAAATCCTACATGTGAAATAGGACAAGATGAAGGAAGCCAGTCCTCAGATTAAAGGGGAAATGGATTATTACTAGTTAACCATCTCATGATGAAATGTGAAAAGGTAGAGGATGAGGGGGACCTACCCAGGATAAATTTCACTAAGGGCCCTACAACTTATGCTGGGTAATCAATTCCATTTACCTCAATTATACATCTGTTCTAAGCCTCCTCAATAATGTAATTTTTATTTAACAGATACTAAAAAGATCTCTGGCTTTTATCATGGGATAAATTTCTTTGCTGTCCCTGAGGTATAATTCAAAAGGAAAAACAAGAATCAATTACTAAATACTATAGAAGAAACAGTAATTCGTTCATATTTCTTTCTTATCTCTTCACTTACTTACCAAGTGAAGAAACCAGTGAGAAATGATGTCAGACGTTTCTGAGACAATGTGTCTTTAAAAGCCAAAGACCTGAGTATAGTGGTGACTCCGAAAAAATCTTTCCAGAAATGCCTGGTCATACTGAGAGACTATTTAGTTGCTCTTGCTTTTCTCATTAAAACTTTCAAGGTGAATGAATATGTGCTCCTAAAATATCACCATTTTAAATCCTGCTTGTTTGGAACATTTCACAGTCAGCCCATTGATACCATCTTAACGGATACACAGCTGGAACTTTTCCCATATGAGTCTAATGACTTTTTCCTTGAATACTCTACCTCCTTCAGTTCCGCCTTTCTAGACAGCACAACATACTGAGTGTTGATTTATACCAGGATATAGGCTGTTCTTGCCTTTTCTTTGTCCAGATTGTATGAAGGTCACAGTGAACAACAACTTCTCTCATGTACTTGTGCAATATTACAGAAGCCCAGGGCTTCGCTCGGCTTCAGGTTATTATTTGGAGATTTGAATCCGGACTTCTTTAGCTGCTTGATTTATTTTTGCCTTCCCCCAAATTAAAAATACTACTGGTGCCTATATATTTCACTGCATGTTTTCATCAAGTTTTCAAGTTTTATATGCTTTTTCACATTGTCTCTCCCATGATATGAAGACGAATGTAAATTTCAGTGAATTTCTTTATCATAGCAAATAAATACCATCTTTGTATGAAACACAGTTCCAGTTCTTTGTCCATCAGTTTTACTCCTGCCCCTCTCTTTAAGAAACATGGAAGTTCAGGATTGAAAGGGAATTAAAAATCAACCTCGGGCCCAATTAATGCTTGGACATCTGGAGTTCTGCTCAAACACGTCCTGTTTTACGGAACTAAATTCCTCACTAAGCAACACATTCCATTTCTCAAAGGCTCTTATTCTGAAAAAGTCCACCCTTTTATCAAAACTAAAACTTACATTCACCCACTGTTTTCTTTTTTATATATACATTTTGAGCAATATAGAACTTCCTAAATTCTTTTCACCCAGATAGTCCTTGAAGACAGTTCTTACACTTCTTTCTTCTACCTGCTCCAAATACTTCCTCAAGTTCACAAGATCATCCAACAGCCCTCCCCGTGGTACAAACTTCCTAATTTGCTCGAGGTTGTCAGCCTTCCTAACCCACGAAATCAGCAACCGGTACTGCTCTATGCAGAGTAGAACACAATCATATCATTTCTTTCATCCTATTATCGTAGGGCCATCAGTGTTAATTAAGTTTAAAATTACCCTTTTTTTGGGGGGGGGGACACCATATCATGTAATTTCCAGGCAATTAAACTCACTAAAGTCAAATTGCATAACTTTTGTCTTGTAGAATCTAAGTAGGGTTTTTGTACCCAAACTAGAGCATTACATCTATTTTTATTAATTTTCACTTGTTAGGTTTGACCTGATCTTTCCCAGAGACTCCCACCAAAGTGCCCAATCAAGGCATGGTGGGACCTTGAGAAAGGCAGCTAAATCAAACTGTGGTGTGGACTGAGAGAACTTTACAAAGAAGCACCTTGTGAAGAAACCTGTCTTTCACTTGTCAAGGGAAATCTGAGAAAGGAATGAAATGAAAGGAGGAAGAAAATTCTTCCTCAGACTTTAGACTAGAGAATGTGTGTTCCTTTGCATATGGCAGAAATAGATCACTATAATATATGATGCTATGATTGAAATAACCGTGTGTTAATTATTGAATAATCTAATAAAAAATTACATCCTGGTCCTCATAATAGAGATATTTATCAGTCGGCAGCACAATTATTAAATATAAAATCTAAATATTTAGTCATAGAATTTGTTATTTCTATCTGTTATTTCTATTTCTATCTGTTAAGTAGAAGATATCCCAGGGAAGGAAGGTTACATAATGTATGTAGCATTTAGATAACACTGCCCATATGCAAACTTAGGTCTTTCTGTATGTCTAATAAAAATAAAGCAAAAATAGCATGACAATATTGTAAATAAAAGAATGCAAATATTCTATTTGTGTGAGAAGAGGAGGGACAAGGTGGGCGTGAGTCCAATTATCTTCCTGAAAAAATAAAGGAAAGTTGACTTAAAAACAATTCCTTGAGCAATATACCATAGAATGTACTAGTCGTTGTTCTAGTTCCTAGGCAAACAGAACAGACAGTAACTCCTCAGAGGAGAGACGCAGAAATATTAAATAGTCAGCTGATGTTGAAAGATAGAGGGGAAAAAAAAATCAGGGAATTTGGACCAAGAAAGCCAGATAGACAGGATATTCAGTTATTAAATAGGGTCATAAAGTAGGAGTGAGAAGAAGTACTTGGGTATTATTTGAAAGAGATGATAGAGCAAGTCAAGAAAATATTAGAATAGCATTCCAAAGAGAATGAGGTGCCAATGCAGAGGCTGGAGAGTTCCAGGGTTGTTGAGGGAACTACAAGAAAACAATTATCTATAGAACATGATAAGCAAGAAGCAAAATAAGGAGATGTCAGAGACACAATGGGGGTCCCATCATAGGACTTTGGTCGGTCTTTGAAAGGGCTTTGGTTTTCACTTTGAGTGAAGCGAGATGGCACTGAAGGGTTTTGACAGAAGTGACATAATTTGACTTATAGTTTAAAAAGGTTACTCTAGCTGCTCTATTGAGCTTAGATGGCAGGGGGATGACACGAGAATAGAACGAGTGAGAAAAACGAGAATGAGATTGCAAAAATTTATACAGGTAGTAGTGGTATCTTAAGGTGAGGAGTTGCCGATTCTGAAGCTATTTGGAAGGTAAAACATGTATTAATACAAATTACACTGGAAAGCTTTTCAGAAAGAGAATAAAATCCATGCAGGTCTTTATTCCCTTAATTTTATCCCAGGGTAAATTCAAAGAAATCAATATATGAAATAGTAAGAAGTCAAAAAATATTACAGAGTCAGAAATTCAGCTGTATTTTTCTTATCAGTGAAGCGATCTTTGATCAACCTAAAAGAAAATAGTTTGTCTCTACTTTCATCATATGCATTATTTATCATATGCTAAATATCATCCTGATGGTATAATTATGTGATGGGTTAAATGAAACCAACCCCCAAATCTCAAGTAACATAAAAAGAAAGAGAAAAAGCAACTTAATGCTTATAAAATTGCATACATGATTCTAAAATGTAAAATTTCAGTCTTGTTCTTCAAGGGGAATCATAATATTTAAAAACAAGCACTGCCTTTTATTTTTATTTTCCTCTTGTTTTGGTGTAATAAAACATGTCTATGGGAAGTAGGGAAACACTATTGCTTTTTGTTGACTTGTTGACTGACATGATAAGCTTTATTTATAGGCTAAAATAAAGAAAAAAGAAAGAAGAGGTAAATTAAAAAACAATGAAATCAAGTTCTGTGTTCCTGGGTGCTATAAATATATAGCTTCTAGTAGAAAACCATCTCAAGTAGCTCCCAGCGAACTCAGCACTCAGTAGTATGCACACTCTTGTCCAACCCCTTTTCCTTGAGTGGGAGCTGACCCTAATGACTTGCTTATAATAACTGGAATATGGCAAAACTGATGCAATGTTACTTCTGTGATTGGGTTACAAAAGACTATGACTTCCATCTTGTTAGCATTGTCTCTTGATGGTGCTCTTCCTTGTCCTCTCACTAACTTTGCCATGGTGCAAGACACTGTATGACAGAGCCCACATCACAAGAAATGAGGTAGGCATCTAGCCAACAGCTCATGAGAAATTGGGGCCTCAGCCCAACACCATGAAAGACTGAATCGTCCAATGCCCATCGATCGACTAAGATCCTTCACAGAAAAGTCTCGAGATGACTATATCCTTATATTTCTAGAACCAGAGGACACAGCTAAAAAGCATGTGGATTCCTGACCCAGTAATCTGCAAAATAACTGTGAGTTAATGAACATGTATATTTTAAGATGCTAAGTTTCAAGCTGCTGTTATGCAGTGATAGACAACAAATACACACTTATTTTAGTGTATGGGTATATTTAAGAGAAATGTCATTTAACTGTGAGCAAATATTTTTAAGTAGATTGCCTATGAATTTAGTGTCCTGGTTTTAGATACCATTCTTAAGAGATAATGGTCAACTATAAAGGTTGCAGCAGTGAAAATAGGCTTTTGAGAATAATAAACCCAAGCATATTGAGGTGAGGTAATGGTTCAAGCCTAATGAGAATATATTCAATAACTGAAATGTCAGTCACAGTCTTCCATTTTACTTGATACCTGCAACTATGCAGTAGGTATGGCACGTATGAGTTTACTATGATTCTGCACTGTTAATATGTTTCATGATTTCAAGACTCATTGAAGTCAGAGAAGTATGTTACACTTCCTTGAATTTGAGGGATGGGAAGAAGTCTTTCCATTTGATATTCCTTTTCCATTTCCCCCTGTTTTCAACTGTCAATTGCTAAAAATTAACTGGTCATTTGCTTAAATTCTCTTGAAGAGTATCATTCTAAGAGACTATAACTTTGTTTATGACAGTTAAAATATCTTTTCTGTATTATATCTTAAAGTTAGCCAAGGAATATGTCATAAGGGAAATATAAATATCTAGTAAACATATTAATAACACACCCTATGAGGAGTTGTAACCATCCTTAGTTGTACTCAATGTCAAGATTATAAAGATGAATTTCTCTGAAAGATTTGCTTTCTATCCTCGGTGAAATATTTTTGCTTTACGTACAATTCCCTCAAACAGTAAGTTCTTGCATTAGTTTAAAATAGAATGCTATTCTCAACACAACTAGCCAGCACCCATTAACAGTGGGAAATGGGATAACTAACGAGTTACTTCCCATGCTTGTTTTTCAAAGTCTGAATGAAACATTCGTTCAGTTGAACTTCATTCTCCGACATTAGCCCTTCCAGCTACAATTCTCAAAACGTAGAAGCCTTTATGCTACAGATCACAGATTATTTAGAAAACCACTATTGCCACTTGTCAGCAATGTGATCTTAGGGGAGTTAACTGATACTTCTGAACTTTAATTTTCTTATCTCTAAAATGGGGTCATAAACTATAGCACATGGTTTAACTTTTTTCATAATCATACAAGATAAGAAAAATAAGATTTAAACTCAAAGTTTAACTTAAAAGCATGAAAAGTATTAGTGTTATATAGTGTGTCACACTACGGTGTAGTAGGAATGGAGGCATGAATATTTTCTCTCAAACTTATATGCTTTTTGTTCGAAAAAAATAGATTATAATCAGACTCCATTAGAATCAGTAGTAAAATAATGATCATAAAATTTATCTTCTGCTAATATGTTATTAAAACACAACACAAATAAAATTTGTAATATCAAGGAATATAAGTTCATGTCCCTTACAAATGAAGAGTTAACAGTAGGTAGTCCAAATACATTGAAGCAAAATAGTATCTTGTGTTTCTTGTATTCATGCCTTTAAATTCAATCTCAAAAGAAATCACTTGAAATAGGAATATTTGCAGTTTTCTCATGGAGCTCACTAAACCCTTAGCTGTGGGTTAGCTTTTGCCTTACACCCTACAGAGAAGTTTTCTCTGCATTTTATCACCCTTTCATTTGAGAAAAAAAGACCAGGAATGCATATTCAAAACATAGTTTTTCTTGAGTGAACAGGAATGAGAGACTTCTGAGATTCTTGTATTCTGCTTTTTAGACCATCAAGAATAGACATACATGATTAAAGGTTGATTTTGCTTAAGAATAGTAGCTAAGTAAAAATGACTTCAATATGAATGAATCAAGGGTCAGTTTCTGGCACGGTAGGCTCATTGGAAATATTAAACCCATCATTTACTGTAGATAATTTGTGTAAACCAGGGCCTTCCAGATTGCCCACTTAGTCTTCTTAATAATATATTCTAAAACTAGTATACTTTATTTTCTCAATAAGAAGTCCATAAAAATAAAAAAATTAGAAAAGAGAGACATCTTAGGTAAGATATTTTGCCTTCAAATATTTAGATTTTATTTTTTATATATGTACAAGAAACTTCTGGATAGAGCTGCCAGAGTCAAGGCATTTCTATCTCACTCTCTTCTCTGAAATCTATCCAAAGTACAAAATGCATGAAGCTCAAATAGAAATTTTCTATCTTCAATGAAAGCATGAAAAGCCAACTCAACTTCAAACCCTAATCTATAAATAAGCTGCCAAGAAGAGTGATATTGAGACCAATTTGTGGCATGACGCCTAGACTTGATCTCTCTGTGTCTGTGTCTTTATCTATATCTGCATTTGCATCTCTAGATGTTAATATACATGAAACCAGATAGCATAGATCTAAAATGTCTATGACCTAAATAGCTGATGATCAATTACTGATCTGAGATAAGTAAGTTGAAGGAGCTGGAGGGCTTATGGGAACCATGTGGCCTTATACCACACCACAGAGTGGCAGAGAGTGAGGCCAAACAAGGAACTGACAAATATTCACAAGTACAAGTCTATAAATGGGAGGGAGTGAAGGGGACAATCTGTCACAACAGCCAATTGTGATCCACTAAAGAAACTTGTAAAAATATAAGACCATCAAAAACAAAAGTTTGTGAGAGAACGACTCCATCTGGCCTGTTTGCTTCCTTTTCACCCCAAATTCTCAGAGCACTGAGTGGATCATGGTGTATACATGTGCTCAGCATGTATGAGGTAAGAAAATGTTCAGAGAAATATTTCCTTCCCATCGTATTTTTCAGGAAAAAGCTGATCCTGACAGAATAGACTTCACTTAAAAAATGAATCAAAACCAGAAGGAATCTGCACCCAAACTGGATAAAGAGGGCATAATATAAAATGCACAAAGTAATACAACAAATGAAGAACAAAAGTAGCTATTAGAATTAGTGAGAAAATGAAAACAAAACAAAACAACATTCCATGTAAATGTTTCCAAAGAAACGCTTTAAAACATGGCCCAGGACAAAACATCAAAGAGGAAAAAATTAAAAATTAGTAAGACAGAAGGAGTTAAAAAGTAAGCTAAGGCAAGGCAAGGACACATAATAAAAAATAAAACAGAATAAAAAAACGGAAGTAAATATCATCTTACTAACTGCAAGAATTATAACAGACATACTAAAAACATAAGCTTAGAAAAAAGCATAGAAAAAAGAGTTGAGAAAAGTGAGCCAAGTAAAAGTGGATTCACAGATCCAGTGAGAAGCCAGGACTTTTCACACGCCTTGGCCTTGAGTAAGACCCCTGGGAGAGCCCAGGTTCTGACAAAGTTTCAAGCATGGCTGAGAATGAGATTACAAAAACATTGCAAGGTCGAAGCTCTAAGTGAAAGGTTGATATGGCAGGATTAAAGGATGCTAGATCCAAAAACTAAATCATATAAAGTTCTTAATTTCCTACGGAGCTGATATGATTTTCTCATGTTTCCCAAGCTTTTGGGCAAGGGAGAACCTTCAACCTTTCCCAATTTATTTTTTCATCATCTCTTCTGATAGATGAAGATTTTTTTTTTTTTTGAGTTTTAAATAGTCTCTGCTCTTCTCTCCATCACGTTCGTTCCTCTCAAGATGCTGTTTTGCTATACGACAGAGTTTGCTGTATACTTTCATGGAGGTGGAACAGAAGCCTCGCATTCACACAGGAATCCCTTTACTGCTCTCTGAGTCTTGGTTTTTCTCTTCAGTGATAGTAGTCCTGGTCCTTTTGGTTAAATTTTGCCCTAAAGCAGTGATATTCCACACAGGCCAAGTGTGACATAGTCAAAGTTGTATCCAATACCATTTTTACATTCAAGAAAGAAAGCCTCTGCCATTGGGTCCTACAATTTAAAAAGTTCCACTCTAGCCTTATTCAAACAATGCCTCTCTCCTGGAGTGAGGTATCCCCCGAGCCAAATGAAAATGAAAACCTGGAACACCTGTGCTCATCTTTAGTAACAGACCAAGCTCCTATGATCCAGATATTTCTTGTCCAAATGGTTCCTGAGCCCATTTCCTAGCTAGTCATGAGCCTGTTCTGCTCCATCCTTCTAAGAGCAGTCTATACCACTTGTGTATGCACCTGAGACAGATAGACTTTAAAGGCAATGCCTCCTGATGTTCTTAATTTGTGTAATTCTCAATCTTCTCCCCTTGAATGTAAGTAGAACCTGTGAGTGCTTCTAAAAAATTGAATATGACAAAGATAATGGGATGTCACTCCAGTGATTACATGTTATATGGCAAAAGCAATGGTATGTTATATTGAATATGTATATATGTAATATAGCATTATGTTATATAAGACTCGGTCTTAGTAGGCAACTCATGATAAAGTCTTACTCTCCTGTTGCCTTTGAAGAAGCAAACCATAAATGCTACCCCTCTAGGGAAATGAATTCTGCTGATATGCTAAGGGAACACATAACCAGATCCTTCCCCAGTTAAGCCTCCAAATGAGAATGTTGCTAGGCTGACACCTTAAATGTAACCTTTCAAGATCTATGCAGAATAGCCACTTAAGCTACGCCTCAACTCCTAACCCAAAGGAACTGTAATATGATAATTATGGGTGTTTTGAGCCACTAAGTCTGTACTTCATAGAAAATTACTACTTTACCCCCAAGGTCTCAGGGGTGGCGTTAAGGAAGGGTAGTTAGGAGGACTGAATGTAGTTTGGGTATGTGGGCTGGGTGTCCTCAAGCATTATAGGAGGCCCCGTGCAGAATATGAAGGAGCCAGAATGATGGGCAGGAGAAAGGAGGAGAGAGGCAGGCTGGGCTGACTTCTCCTACACTTCTTTGGTCTGATACAGAACTCCAAGGAGTGCTACAACTATAAATCTAAATATGACCTTCTTGGTTATGCTAAAGGTAAGACATTAGAACACATTTCATCTGATAATATGTTAACATTAGCTATAGCTTTTAAATATGGAGACTATGATATGTAGATCTCTCTTTGTTCTTAAGTCCTAGGCCATCCCCGCTACAACAGCCCTATTTTGGAATTGGAAGGCTTAGACTCCTTAGGTCCAGTTGTTAACATCTTTGGATTCCCCGTAGAGTAACCTGCCCTGATGCCCTTGGTCAAAATCATTCCAAAGGGTACACAGACCCAGCCAATCCCCCTGCCCATGCGTATCTTGATAAAAAATCACATGCTGAAGGTAAGGTAGGATTTCTTAGTACTTTAAACATCCAAGGGGAGATAAAAAAAAAAATTAGATGAAGATTTTCTCTCTCTTTCTAACCAGGAATAATTAATATTTTACTTCATGCTTCTTCCACGAATTGGTACAGAAAATGGAAGGGGATAGGTTTTCTGCAGTATGGTCTCTTCCAAGAGTCTTCAAAAGTCTGCTAGGCAAAAAGTCCTCCTTTCCTTTTGCTTTTCTTGCCAACCAAGCTAACGAGGGGAGGTTTCTCCCCCTGATATTTTAGTTGAGAAGAGGGAGGTTAGCACATATTGACACCCACCCCCCACCAGTTCCATTCCTTTTTACACATTCTCCCTGGACAGAAGAGCTGGGCTTTCCATTATCTCTATATGATGTCATGAGTTACTCAGGCCTATGGTAAGGGAGCACATCCTTGTTAGATAGGACAGATTTTTTAATGGTATATTTGTCATAGTACTGTTTTTCTATGATCAAAAGTCACCTGTGAAACAAAGTTGAAAAATGACCTCTTTGTTGTAGAAGGGATTTTCTAATCCTGGGACTATACACCTTATAGCTAAACTTTGAAGGTATAAGGCTAGAAGGTACATGAAAAAGAAAAACTGGCTTAATACCACCCAAATGAAACAATATAACCAAAACATTTCCTGTCACTTTAACAGAAAACTTTTTTTATGTAAGTTTGTATGCTGAGTGTAGTATTNCCGCCAGGATCACACCCTGAGCTGAAGGCAGACGCCCAACCGCTGTGCCACCCAGGCGCCCCTAGAAGGGATTTTCTAATCCTGGGACTATACACCTTATAGCTAAACTTTGAGGGTATAAGGCTAGAAGGTACATGAAGAAGAAAAACTGGCTTAATACCACCCAAATGAAACAATATAACCAAAACATTTCCTGTCACTTTAACAGAAAACTTTTTTTATGTAAGTTTGTATGCTGAGTGTAGTATTGCTAGATGCAATCATTATAACTCACAATCTTAGCTAGCATTCCACCAAAATGTTATGATTTTGAAAGTGAACAGATAAATAACTTTAGGAAATGCCACATTAAATTGCCATGGAAGCAAAGACATCCTGAGGCTGTGTGCACAACAGTAACAATAAAACATGTCTAGCTATTGCAAAAAGAAAATATATATATATCAGAGTTACACTAAGTGGTCTAAATGGTAACAAAAGAAACACCTAGCAATGCCATGAGACTTAACTGAAGGTGGGAGGTGAAGTGCAGAGGAACATCCAAAGCTATTGTGGATGATTCTCTTCTTCCCCCTTTTTCAAATAGTGTCAGGCAAGACAATGNGGGCTATGTGCACAACAGTAACAATAAAACATGTCTAGCTATTGCAAAAAGAAAATATATATATATATCAGAGTTACACTAAGTGGTCTAAATGGTAACAAAAGAAACACCTAGCAATGCCATGAGACTTAACTGAAGGTGGGAGGTGAAGTGCAGAGGAACATCCAAAGCTATTGTGGATGATTCTCTTCTTCCCCCTTTTTCAAATAGTGTCAGGCAAGACAATGGGAGAGGAAAAAGGAAGAGGCTGAGACCTAGGTGAGTGCGCGGAGGTCATTTGAATCTGCAGCTGAGAAATTTGGTTTTGAACATAAAGTGTATTTATTTTAAAGACCAGAGAAATTTAGGCATGTCTAATGGCCCGAGTCAGTGCTTGTCTGTATATAGAGCTTGTTTGTGGGAGGGTCTCTATGCCTCCCTGGACAGAACGCCTTTTGAGGGGGAAGAGAATCGAACACATAGGCTATGCCCAACTACAATGCTCAAGACATGTAGGACTCTCTGTATTTGCTAATCACAAAAAGGAAACCCCGAGTGCTGTTGCCAAGTGATTGACTAATACTGGAGGGAGTCTGGGTGGTTGGCAAAGAGAGACTATGAGAACCAAAAGGAGAATCAATGTCTTTTCAGTTCTGCAGAGAATACTGTGTGCATAGCTTTGCTATGTTGAGAGCTCCAGGGAAATGGCCATACTCCAGGAGAACAGCCATATCTGAGAGTTGTGTCTAGAAGTGACTGAGGTTCTTACCAGGAAGGTGGGGTTGGGAAGACAAGTGACCTAATTGTGAGCAATGGAGGAAATGTCTGAATGCCTCATCCAGCTTTTCTGGGAGCACATTCAAGGGCTGCAGGCTCTAGGTTGACAGGGGACAGTGGACAGTGGTCCATTTCTTTGTGGACACAACTGAGAAACAACATACGGACCCCAAAAAGATATGTAGAAGAGATGTAAAAGGAACCAAAAGCACTGAAAGTCAGGCTGATGCAAAACTCCACAAAATAAGGTACATGAATCGTAATGTATCCCTATTTGTACACCAAGATTAATGTGTCCCAGGAGCATGGGCTGAAAAATCCTACAGATCTTCCATTTGTCAGAATTTTATATATAGCACAATACCATGTGAGTAAAGAGATTGCATATGTATATGTTTGTCTATGCATAAAATATCTCTGGAAAAAGACACAAGTAGCTGATAACAGGGGCTGCCTCTGGGGAACTGGGAGGTGGTGTGTGAAGGGGAAGTTAACTATTTTTAACTTTTTGCATGAGTCTGACTTTTGAACATTTTTACCATGCACATATTTCTTATTCATAAAACCCCATACAATCTAATTATAAATAGAACAAAACACGTCTTAGTGTTTTTAAAACCCATTTTTTCAGCAGATAAAAGATCCAAAATATAATGTCAATAAATGAGAGCAGCCAATGCCTCAATTTTTATATAGTATAGAGGCCAGTATGTGGGTAAATCTATTGTTTCAGAATAGACAACAATGTGATTGTAAAGATTCCAGAAGTCTTTCAGGCCAAAATCCATTTTTCCCATTAGCCTTCAGGAATCACCATTAAAAAGAAAAAAAAAAAAAAAGATTTGATCTGATTATGAGATAATTTCTTAATGCCTCATTTTTCTTTCCTTCTACCTGCCAGGAAACTCATATGGACAATGCTAAATTATAGTTCCTGGCAGTTATTTCCCATTTCCTTTCTGACAATTCTTATCTGTATTTATCTTTATGTTTGTACAGCTATTTTACATTGGTCTGTTTTTATTAACAACCCCAAATATATTTTGGCAGTAGGGACTGCTTAAAGTTACATAATCAAAACCAAAAAACCAATAATAATAATAATAATAATAATAATAACCAAGTAAAATAATGAATTAAACAACCAATACTGAGACAATATATTCAAAGACTTTCAGGTAAAATTATAGGGCAATGCATATCCATTCTCCTTTTAAAAAAGTATATACTTATCTGTAATCCAACTTCAGTTATTAGAGAAATCTTTCTGTGAAAGGCATTATTGAGAAGTCTTTCTGGGCAGGATAAATAACAGGCATATCTAGAACACATATTCAGAGCTGGCTTACCTTAGAAGTTTGCTTACCTGGGAAGTTATAACTTAGCTTTTAAGAATTCTTGAGAGACACTGAACCAGGCTCAGTATTCCAGCAGCTTGAGAAAAGGAAGCTCATACTGGAGCTGTCCAGGGTCCAATCTACCTGGTCTTATGTGATCTTATGTGGTTCTCAGCTGAGGGTGCTTCTGCTCCCTTTTCCTCCAGGGACATTTGGTAATTGTAGGTATATTTTGGGTTATCACAACTGGGGAGGAGGATGACATTGACAATTTATTGGGTAGAGGTGAGGATTGCTACCAATCAGCCTACAATTCACAGGACAATTTCCCACAACAACGGATGATCGGCTCCAAAATCCCCGTAGTACGCAGACTGAGAAATTCTAGTCTAAATGTATTGCTCTCTTGGGTTTTGCTGCCTCTCTTGAGGTATTGCCAGACTATTGGGCACACCTTCTTCTCTTTGCCCAACTTGATAATTAAGAGAAAGTGGTGGGTCAAGAATGGAGAGGATTCACTTACTTTCCATGCTCTTGGCCACAGTGCCACTGTATCTATACTCAGGGATATTTTCACAGTCTGAGGAGAAGGCATTGAAATGAGAAGGGGAAAAAAAGGTTTTTTTTTAAATATTTCATCCCTCCGGATTCCTCCTCTGAGGCAAGAAGCGCACAGCAAATCATTTGCTTGAATAGGGGTATGGATAGAGCAAAATGCAAGGAGATAAAGAAATAGATTAATAAATACTGTTAACAAAATGTTATATTACCCCTCCTATATTACAGAAATGCTAAAAGCATTGAGTGAGAGAAGGTATGGAGCATCTGATTTCATCTGGCATATAAAGAGGCTAAAATGTAAAAATAGAATAAATGTAGGACAAAGGTATTAGCCTGGAGGCAGGTTGAGGTGATCATGAAATGGTTGGATAGAATTTAGAAAACTCGAAATCTGGATAATTAAACCCATGGATTTTTTTGCAAACCGAAGTTTTGCTTTAGGTCTTTTCTCCTTATTCAGATGTTTGTTTTTTTTTTTTTAATTAGGGGAGGGGTAGTATTGGAAGTAATTTTTTTTCCCTACTTTGTACTTTTCTAGAGATAAGTATAGAAATATGTAAGGAATAATAAAGAAGTAGATATATGGGCCCGGCCAATTCTCATATTTGTTAAAGCATTGTCGAAATCATTGCACATTAGAAATATATCTTATCTGTTCCCAAAGACCAGGTAAAAATAGACATGACACAGAAGATGAACAGATATTGAAATTCTAAAATATTAGCATATTCACTAATATATTCACTAATATGTTATATCTACTAATCTTCATATATTTCATCTCTTTCAAAATTTAATTTAAAATGATAGACAAATATTGAAGAGCACTTCGACATTTGCTTTTTCATATAATTTACGTCTTATTACAGGTAATGATAAGCTTTTAGTGCTACTTGTTAGAAAATGAAGTTCATCGATGTAACAAACGATAGATTCTTGAAGGGCAGCCAAATGTGCAACCCCAAAATATGCCTCTTTGACATAAGGACTGTTTTGAGCTGATTATTTTGAGAAATAGCAGACACAAGAGTAGCTCTGGAAACCATAGAAGTACCCTTCTGTTAAGGAAATCTGCATTTGTAAAGTTATCTCCCTTTCTGTATGGGATAGAGAAGCCTAACTCTATGTCACAAGAAACACTTACCAACAGAGAAGTTACTGACTTAAATTTGCGTAACAGATCTTAACCCTTGCTACTCCTAGTAACCTCTCAGAACTGGCCTCCCACAGAAACATCTTTTCTTTCCACTTGTATTTCACTAAAGATGGTGTTTAAGCTGGTGATTTAGGCCACCCCAAAGGGTAACTCATTTTTCCCTGGATATCTCCAATGTATACATGAGGTATATACTTTAATAAATTTCTGGGGTTTTGTTGTTAATCTGTTACAGGAGTTTTAGCTAAAAAATCAGAAGAGAAGGAAAATTATTTTTCCTCCCTTACACCCCAAAAAACAACAGTAAGAAAACAACACACTGCTTGATTTTAACATTTTCTCCTCCTAGGGAAAACTTTTTACAGTAAGAAAATATATTCTAGATACTGGTACAAAGAGAGATGGTCATTAACGTAAAAACACAAAGGAAGGAAGGGTTACGGTGTTTATAAATATCTCATTGTAACTTCCTTTATCTCAATTACACAGATACTAGGTTTGCAAAATGCACTAATCTGTGGGACCTGCAACCACCGGCTTCCCAGAAAACGATGACTCCTTCAACTTATGTATCCAAGTTCTTCCTCTTCTATGTCCTAATCACTCGTCCCCGGCAAAAAGGGGTGAGGGGGCTTGTTTCTTTTGAGAGAGGACTTTCAAGGCAACTGTGTAGAGATAAGTTTCCTGTCCCTATGTATTCTTTTTCTGACACCACAGTATGGGAACATAATAAAAATATAATCTCAGTTTTCATTTTCTTTGGGAGCAGTATTTTAGTTCTGTTTTTGAAATAGATTCTTTTAAATGCCCTTTTAAATCTTCGACTGCATTCTACTACTAGTTTCTCAGAGATGGGTCCTATACTGTCATTCCTTTTTAAACACCGTACTTTCTCTGGAAGGGCTCAACACTCATTAACATCCAAATGAGCACAATTTCAAATTAGATATCAATGTCATTAAGATGTGTAGTTCCAGCTACAAGGTTCCTGATACTTAAGCTTGCAATTCATCAGGTTACCTCAAGATGGTGGTGAGGCTGTTAGTTTGCATAGACTGTAGGTTGAGTATATCATTCCCTCTCCATAATGAAATGTGTCCACAATTTAAGCAGGATTCAGGAAATACATTTTTACAATTCTAGTAACAAAATCATATTCGGTTTCTATAAGAAGTAATTAAAGAAATACAGGAGAAAGACCATAGAAATTCAACAATGTAGGAACTTAACAATGCTTACCCCTCACTAATTTAGGGACTCCAACGTAAGTAATAGACATTTCTTTCTACTATCGGTGAATTTAGTGACCTGCGGGTAGCTTTAGGTATTGAATTCAACACAAAGCTGGAAGCATAAGGCTTTTCTAGCTCTTCTACTTGCAGTTTAGTCTTCCTGTAGACTTATTTTCATCTTTATATTGAAAAGAAAACAAATGCCTTTGTGTTATTGTTGCATGCCAGTATACCTAGCACAGACCTAAGAGAACCATGATGGACTTGCTCCAAAAAGAACTCTGAGACACTGATAGTACAGAGCATCCAATAGGCCCGGATGGAACTGATTCCCATCTCCATCTCTTGGCTACATCTTTCCTTCCTGATAGTTGAATTTAAGTTGGTAGTATTGAGACACACGACATAAGGATAACACTAAAATCTGAAATCAGAAGAGCTAGGTTTTCTCCAGAGCCAGAGAAACATTGTTCCAAGTCAGCCACAGGCACCATGAGATCTGATACCAGGGCCTGTCTTGTTTACTAGTGACTCTTCACAGCACTATGACCCCATCCCTAGCACCTCGTACAGTAAAGACCAGTGAGTCTGTGCTTACAAATACCACTAACTAAATGATCACACATTACAAAATTTACTTGTCATCCCTATGCCACAGTTTCTTCATCTGCAAAAAGGGGAAAAAATATCATCTAACTCAAAAGAGTTAATATGAGGATCAAAGGAGATAATGCATGTTATCTGCGGTGGGCAGAGGAAGAAGGAGAGAGCGAATCTTAAGCAGGCTCTATGCCCAGTGTCAAGCCTGACACGGGGCTCAATCTCATGACCCTGAGATCATGACCTAAGCCCAAATCAAGAGTCAGAGGCTTAACTTACTGAGCCACCCAGGTGCCCCATGTGTGCATGGTTTTTAAACTCTCAAGTGTTATGCCAAACTAGCTGAAGTTACTCTTATTATTTATTAAAGCATCTAGATTCAACAACCACATCATCATGCTAGAGCTAAGAGCTTTGTAACTAATTACACTTTGTTTTGTCCTCCATCCTCCCCTGGCACATACCAAGCCTGAATAAATGCATCCATCAAGGGCTGTGTCTGTGTCTGCAAACAGACCAAAAAACAAAAACAAACAAACAAACAAAAAAATCAAACAACTCAGTTGGTGAGTGTTCTGGTTTCTAACCATCTGTGGTATATCACAGGCTAGGCTAGGTCACACCGCAATAAGAAACAGCCACGAAAGTTGATAGAGCTTAAAGCAAAGGTAAACTACTTCACACCACAGTCCATGGTGCTAGGCTGGGGGTTCTCCTCCAGGACAAACTTGTGACCCAGCATGACAAAGTAGCCGCTGTTTGGGTTATTTGTTAATTGCGACAGAGGAAAAGAGTTCTGGAAGATTTTCCACTGCCAGTTAAATCTTCCTTCCAGCAGTAACACTGGGCTCCTCTGTTAATCAATTCATTGGCTGGAAATAGTTCCATGAGGGACAGAAGATGAAAGCTGGCCGTGAGCTAAGAGGCTGAAGAGCTGGAAATACAAGATGAACATTAATGGCTACCACACCCGGACCCTAAAAGAGTCCCCCAAATCCTACCTGTTCCAATCTTTTCCCTTTTACTTTTTTGTGACAGCCATTTGCAACCTTATTTTTTCTTCAAATTCCCTACAAGTCTCTCTCTAGTCTCTAAAGATGTTCTCTCCACCTACTCCATGGAGAAATGGAAGTTATCAGCCCCTCTGGGGTGCTAAGATCTGCGAGGACAGGGACGATAACAGTCTTCCTTGCACTTACATCCTTTCTGCCTAACATAGTGTCAGCACATAAAAGTTGTCAAGTAACTATTACACAAATCTTTCCCTATAAATATCAGGTCTTTCCCATTGATATCTGTGGTAAGCTAAAAAGTAGCCCTACTATGACATCTGGCATTTGTGTTACCACATACAAGGGCAAAAAAAGGATGTTTGCAGATGTGATTCAATTAAAGATCTTGAATTGGGAAGGTTATCCTGGGTTATTTGGCTGGGCCCTAAATGAAGTATATGCATCTTTATAATAAGGATGCAAAGCGAGATTTGACGCACAGAGAAGACTATGTGAAAATGGAGTGGAGAGAGATCTGAAGAGCCAGGCCTCGAATATTGGATATTGAATATGGTAGCCAGGAATCAAGGATTGGCAACACCCACCAGAAGCGAGAAGAGGCAAGGGATGGATTATTCCCTAGGGCCTCTGGAATCATTATGGCCTTTCTGATGCCTTGATTTTGGCCCAGTAATGCTTTGGCTTCTAGAACTGAGAAGAAATGCCACTGAGTTTGTGGTCATTTGTTGTGAGAAACTAATGCATATCAGATTTATGTAGGATTTATATTTTCTAAAATGTGTGCATTAGGCAAAACGTATTCCTATATTTGAAAAGGTTTAATATTAACACAGAAACTAAAAAATTAGTTGTGATTTTTATTAACATGGGTTTGCTACATTTCATGAAGTTATAGTACTTGCAGTATTGTTTTACTTCCTTGAAATTTAGGGTGGAGTTTTCAAAATATCGAAATTATGCTCAGCATATAGTTGACTATCTCCCAGATCTGGATAGTTTAAAATATATTCGTTACAATTGCTACAGTTTGTGGAGGTAAAATTGCGAATGGTTCGATTTTAGTAGTCGTGGTAGCAATGAGGCTTACCAAAATTATGTGTTTGTTTATTGAGTTTGCTGCCATCTCTCCATCTTGTCTTCTATTTTTACATATTAATAATGTGCTATATTTATTTTGCTTCTCCATCAGTTCCTAATTCACTTTTCTTCAAAATATCCAAAATCTAATAGCCCTTACTTACATATATTGGCATTACTACAATAGAAATTCAATCCCTTGAAAATATAAGGAATGAATATAACTCTACAGAGATCTTTGAGTAGTTCTTTAGAACTCAGGCTACAAGTATAGAGCATATCTATTCCAGATATGAAAGCAAATGAGGCTTTCACATGGAAATGACAAACTATAGTCTTTTTTTAAAAGATTTTATTTATTTGAGAGAGAGTATAAGCGGGGGCGGGGGGGAGCTGCAGAGGGAGAGAGAGAAGCAGGCTCCCCACTAAGCAGGGAGCCCAACATGGGTCTCCATTCCGGGACCCCG
Organism: Ailuropoda melanoleuca; assembly: GCF_002007445.2. Lineage (NCBI taxonomy): Eukaryota > Metazoa > Chordata > Mammalia > Carnivora > Ursidae > Ailuropoda > Ailuropoda melanoleuca. The sequence continues at coordinate 29,621,190 of NC_048218.1, forward strand.
GGATCTTGACCTGAGCCAAAGACAGACACTTTAACACCAACTGAGCCACTAGGCGCCCCAAACTATAGTCTTCATGAAAACTAGAATACCTAAGTACGATTTAGAGAATTGTTGAAATGGGCTCTGTGAAGGAATTAAAACTCTTTCTTATACATCTGCATACTTGCCCAGTTATCTAAGCAGAGATTTTAAGCTCTCAAGGCATATATAGCTATAATTTTCTGTTAACATACAGTAATATTTACCTCTTAGGCAAATTACTTCATGTACAATTCTTGTGTATGTCCATTTATGCTTTATTTCATTACAATTTGATTTTTAGACAATAAACCCTACCACAATAGATTTCTGGGAAAAAAAAATTAATCGACGTAATGCCTCTTTGTAATAATTGGGTGTAACTGTAAGCTACTTCATAAAGTAATAAGAAAATAATTCACTCTGTGATATTTTGTTGGTCTATAAGCATTATATTGCCACTTCTGGAATGGTTTTGCTTGCACTCCAAGGGTCATCAATACAATGGGAGTTTAGAACTCACTCTCCTCTTTCTGGATGTTCCCTATACCAGCAGCACAGAGATAATGCTTTTGTTTCTATTTAGATTGTAAATCCCTTGTGCATTCCAAATATTAATCAGTGTTTATTTCACTTCTGGATCCTCCCTTTTCTTCCCCATCCTGCCCTCTATAGTTTTCACTGGCTACGTAATGAGACACAGCTAATGCTGTTTATTCCTGTTGGGATATTTTTAACATCAGACTTTTTCTCTGTACATTCAGCTTCGCCCACTCTCATTTGAATCTAAGCCGTGCTGCTCTTTGACTTGCCCCTCAGGAAGTCTCATCTATGCACAAAACACCCTTTGAAGTGAAAGGGAGCTTCCCTCTTCAATGGTCTTCCTTATCCAGGATGCCAGGAAAGAATAGGTTCCTCCCAAACAACTGAATGTAGGGGTTGTGTCTTCTGTGTTTGACAGGATCCCCATGTCCCCACTTCTTCCAGAATGTAAAGTGGTGCCAGCTGGCTCCACCACCCACATGGGTGTTTCTTAAATGTTAAGTGCATGGATGAATGAAACCTAATGTGAGACTATAAGAAAAGAAAAAAAAAAACCCAAAAAACGAAAAGTTAATTCACATTTTCCAGTTGTATCAAAAGCAGTCTGTCTCTGATAATATATGGAGGAATTTAGCAAAAAGAAGTAATTGCAGATGGAACCAGTAAGTGATCCCAGAAGAGCAACAGACTTCAAACAAAAGGGATCCATGGCATTCTTATTGTGTCTGTATTTCCCAAGAGAGCAAGACCCCTGCTTTATTTGGAAACATGTTTAATTCCACTAGAATTTTTAATATGCTATAAGTCAGCAAATTTGTATCACAGGAAAGCTATAGTGAACCAGGAAAAATAAAAGGTGAGAGTGGGTGGTTGGTAAAATAAAATGATGAAGGACTATTTAGCTCAAATTTATAACTGCTACTTAGGGTTTTTCCCCCCACATTTTTATTATCACAGTATTGTAACACTTTTTAAATGTTTATGAAGTATTATTTTTTAATGAAGCAAGTATTATTAAGAAAACAATTCTAGACATCATAATATTTCAAAAAGTATTGATAAAATGACAGGCTTAAAATATGAGATGGCATGGAAATGGAGGAAGAAACAAAGAAACAATATATTTGAATATACCACTTGAGGAATGGAGGCTTTAATGCTCCAAACTGGAAAAACTGAAAGGAAACACTGAACCTCATCTATGACATTCACCTGTACCTTTCAGTGTATGCATGGCGAAACCAGAATAATGGAGATGACCAAATACTGGCTATTGACACAAAGAACATAATCAGCAAATCAAAATGCTCAACTAGATTCTGGATTCTAGATCGAGATTCTAGAGATGGTGGTTCACACGTGGAAAGCACATAAAAAGCACTCAGATTCTAGAATCCTCCTCTCCCCCCTCTCCCCCGGTCTTTGTCACAGTAACTAATTGATGTTATCATGAGAACTTAAGAGGCTAAAGGGCAGTTTGCCCTAAAGGTTCATGTTAGGAAATGTCAGATGCTTCTTTGCCAAGGTGAATAATGTGATAGGGTGATGGATGCCTTAACAGAAGAGAACTGTAAAACATGCCAATTCTGTCCCTGCCTGCCTCTCCTCTACACTTCTTAGAGTGTCCAAGGCCTGACTGAGAGAAGTAGTGAGTCACTTCTATGACTGGAAGACCTTTTTGATTCTAACAAAGCTGCTTCCTATTTCCAGAGGAGAATCTCACGCAGCTGGATTCGTGTGGTTCTCTCAGGAGCATTCTAATTTCTGCAACTCTACCATGCATTTATGTTTTCCTATGTCTTTCCCCAGTAAGCATCTCCATCTTTTAGGAGTAATTCCTACTTATTGCCATTTTTCAAGGAGCTCCCAAATTTGGCATCCGTTTGATAGCCCTCCTGTCCCATGATAGCCATTATGAGCCAGACTTCAAAGCCATTTTTTGTCATCCCAAATGTCTTGCCCATCCTTTAAGGCCTACTTCAACACTTCCTCCAGAGACCTATCCATATCTTTCAACTGCCACTACCATCACCACCACTGAGCTTCCCAGGACTTGGCAACGTTTTTCTGTCCCCATTTATGGCATTTACAACTTTAACTTAGACCAGAGATATGCACATAAGAATTCTTTCCCCCCACCAAACCACAAGCTTCTTAAAAGAGAATCAATGAGTAATTCACTCTTATATGAAATTTATCAATAAATGAATAAATGAATGGAGAAATACTGATTCCTTTCACTGTATGTGCAGAGATATGGTACCAATGCACAGTACTCAATACCAGATCCATTAAATATACAACTGTCCTCAGCCTGGCCTAGTCACTTCAGTAGTTAACAAATGTTTCATTAGTGGAAGATCTGATCCCCTTTACATGAAAATACTTAAATTTTTGCATGGCCTACAAGAGCCTGCAAGTTCAGCTGCAGATTTACTTTCTCTCCCTTTGCATCTTTTGACTTTTCCTCTTTACCCTCCGACTTCTATATCCGCAGGCTTTATTTTTTAATCCCCAAATACACCAAAGAGCTCTTGAAAAATGCTATTCCTTTTTCCTGAGAAATAATACCATCTTTGAGTTCCTGTTTTTCATCTGTTTAACTCTTATCATGCTTCAGATATCAACTATCACTACCTCAGGAAAGCCTTCCTTGACCCTTTGAACTCAGTTCCTTTTTAAACACACACAAAATTGTACTCCATTCCTTCAGAGTACTTTTTATAGAAATGACATACTACATAGAGTCAATATCATGATTATTGGCTGAACATCTGATATCTATACCATAAGCTCCCAGATAAGAACACCCAGGTCTGGCTTTGCTTACCAAATCTATCTATCTCTAGCATCTTGCAGAAACCTAGTAGACAAAGGACACCCAATAAATGTTTGTTGAAAAAAAAATGGATGCATGTCCACTTTATACCATAAATGTTGACTGTACCTCTAGGATGATACGTTTCAGTATTATGGCTTTTGCATCTTCAGACTTGTCTAGGTTTGGATTCGTGCTCTTCTATTAACTTGGAAAATCAATTACTCTCTCAATTGGCTCAACTAAAAAAATGAGAATAATAATGTCATTTGATGTATATACAAAGGTGTGTGATATTTATTGAGAAAAGACGATGTTTAATAAAAACCAATTTCCTTTTCCTTTCCTCAGCGAATTCTGAGCTCAGTGACAATAGCTTATTTGACTCCATGTAATCAGTTAGCAGGATTGAAAGAGAAGATCTTGAAGTATACAGACTTCATAGTCAAAAGACCAAGTGTGTATTTGCTTTCATTCATTGAACAGAGAAGTAACAGTGGAAGTTAGACCATGTAAGGCTTTGTAAATAATGAAAACAAATTTTGATTTTACTCTGAGCACAATGGGGAGATATTAAAGAACTTTCTTAAGAGCTGCAAGGAAGCTTTCTACTACCAGATTTAGTGCTAGAACATGGGAAAGGCAATGAGATGGCACAAGTTTTTTGGGCATTACACTTCTTAGGACAGAAACAAAGAATCTAGAATGTGTTACTCAGTTCAACCATTGTTAGACTAAATCTTTAACAGAAAAGACCAGGAAAATTTGGCTTTGAAGATACCATTTGCAAAAATTTCCTTAAAGTTACCAAATAGCTGGGACAAGGCTAGGTCATAGATGTAAACAGTTAAACATTTCCAATTTGTAGGTTACCAAGGGAAAAGCACACACAATAATTTAACATAAGTTTTCTGTGACACAGGAGGTTTCATAAGGAAATACAGACCCCCCCAAAACAGTTAGACCTAATACTTTTATGCTGGGTTTGGTGAAAAGTGAAAAGAGGAATATGTCGTGGAGGAATATGATAGGTTAAGAAGTATAAGGTAATTTTAATACACCAAGGGAAACTTAGCAAGATCTGTTAGGATTCTTCTTGGCATCCTTTTGTCTTCAGAGGTAAGACCGTTCCTTTCCTCTAGGTATAGGGATGGCATTTTTCACATGAAGCTTTTAATGGCCTATTTTAGGGAAGAAGAGTGAGGAGGTGAAGAGGTCAGAGTGACCGTCTGCTTCTGCCATTTTCTCAGACTTCTTTAGCTTAAATATTCGATATATCAAAGTACCATATTTTCGAATTAGCATGTCCTGAATCCCAACAATATTGGTGGTTGAAACTAAAAATGAGTGAAGTATATATATCTATTACATATTCTTTAACCATCTCTAAAGTCAATTGAATGACCCCTCTCTCTGCAAAGCCTAACTTATTTCCCTAGGCTCATGTTTGAATAACATTAATTTCCATAAACTCTCAAACTGCTAGTTCCTATTCAAACACTTTTCCCTTTGAAATAAAATTAAGGTTAATTAATTTGTAAGGGAAGATTAAAGGTATTAAATATGTAAAGTAGAGCTAAGTACCAAACATGGCAGGAGATAATGATTGTCTACAAGTATTTGAAGGTGTAAACATCAAAAAGACTAAAAAGCATTTAACATAGAACAAGATTTTGGTAACATTAAGAAACTAGCATAATATTGACAGGATCTGGACTATGAATAAGGTTTCATGGAGAACTACTGAAAATCAAATTCTAAATTCTTCTTCCCTAGTTAAGATAGGACACGAAAATGTTTTTGTGTGGAAGCATGTCGGAGGCCCTGAGAAAACTCAGATCAGTAAGTATTCCTTAATAGCTCCCCATGATTTGGCAGAGGCCATTCCTCTCCCTTGTGAACAGGGGTTCTCCTCACTGCTGTTGTTCTCAGTGACTCATACATCCTCACAACAGCCTCTGAGGTAGATCACAGCAAATAAGACAGCCCTGTACTCTGTACGTGTCCCGCTGGTAATGCACTTGGGTACCAATCTTCCACCACGAGCAGAGGAGGCAGCTTAACCGCACCAAAAATGTTTGGCCCTATCCCCAACATCACATTTTTATTAAAATCAGTCAGGAATGGGACTTTGGATGTCTCCGTGTCCAGATACCTGAGGTGCGAAAGAGCAATTACATTTCTTATGACTACACAATGCCAAAATACTTAGTGATCTTATAGTAGTTGCATTTTATTTATNAACGCCGGGATCACGCCCTGAGCCAAATGCAGACGCCCAACCGCTATGCCACCCAGGCGCCCCCCAACATCACATTTTTATTAAAATCAGTCAGGAATGGGACTTTGGATGTCTCCGTGTCCAGATACCTGAGGTGCGAAAGAGCAATTACATTTCTTATGACTACACAATGCCAAAATACTTAGTGATCTTATAGTAGTTGCATTTTATTTATGCCAAAATCCCTTCTAACAACAAATGAGCTATAAAATTTGAATTTAAAACAAATTCAGTTTTTTCTGTGACGTTTTATGGATTAGTGCATCTCACCATTCATCTCATAGACTACACGTATATGAGGTTATTCCCACATATAATATTGATCAAAAATCTGAGGGAATTATATGAAATACAAAAGCTTCTGCCCAGCAGAGGAAATCATCAACAAAATGAAAAGGCAATCTATAGAATGGGAGAAAATATTTGTAAATCATATATCTGATAAGGGGTTAATATCCAAAGTATAAAGAACTCACACAATTCAGTGGCAAAAACAAAACAAAACAAAATCTGATTAAGAAATGGGCAGAGGGTCTGAATAGGCATTTTGCCAAAAAAAAAAAAAATACACGAGCCAACAGGTACATAAAAAGGTGTTCAGAATCACTAATCAGGAAAATGCAAATCAAAACAACAATGAGATACCACCTCACACCTGTTACAACACCCATTATCAATAAGGCAAGAAATGGTAAGTGTTGGCAAGATTGTGGAGAAAAGGGATCACTTGTGCACTGTTGGTGGGAATGTAAGTTGGTGCAGCTATTATGGAATGCAGTATGAATGTTCCTTAAAAATAGAACTATCATATGATCCAGCAATTCCACTTCTAGGTATTTATCCAAAGAAAATGAAAACACTAACTCTAAAAGATATATGCACCCCCATGTTCACTGTGGTATTATTTACAAAAGCCAAGTCATGAAAACAATCTAAGTGTCCACCGATGGATAAATAATTATAACGTGGGGTGTGTGTGTGTGTGTGTGTGTGTGTGTGTGTGTAATATCATTCAGCCAAAAAAGAGGAAATTTTACCAATTCTAACAATATGGATGGACCTTGATTACATTATGCCAAGTGAAATAAATCAGCGAAAAACAAATAGCATATGGTCTTGCTTATATGTAGAATCTAAAGAAAGAGAAAAAAGAGGAAGAGGGAGGGAGGGAGGGAGGGGGAAGGAAGGAAGGAAGGAAGGAAGGAAGGAAGGAAGGAAGGAAGGAAGGAAGGGTTACAGAGAACAGAATGGTAGTTGCCAGAGGTTAGGGATGGTGGGGGTGAGTAAAAACGGGTGAAGGTGGTTAAAAGGTACAGACTTCTAGTTATAAAATAAATAAGACCTGGGGATGGAGTGTACAACATGGTGACTCTAGTTAATAATACTGTATTGTATATTTAAAAGTTGATAACAGTTCTCATCACAAGAAAAAATGTGTTAACCATATGTGGTGATAGATGTTAAATAGACTTGTAATAATTTCAGAATACACTCATGTATCAAATCATTATGTTGTACATCTAGTGTCAATTATATCTCAAACAAAAAAAATCTAGTAATCTTGTAGAAAACAGTATTCAAGCATGACTTGTTTTAAGTGATGCCATCCTGGTGCTCCCTGTTTCTGCTTATTTCTCAGGAATCACAAGTAATCTGAGATTAAATCTACTCATTTACCATATAAGCAAAGATCAGAGAGAGAGATGAATGAACTCATCTGAGAGCTCTAGAGTCTTCCCCCAAAGCATGAAGATTCTGTAAAATTCTCCCGATTCTTGAATAAATATGAAAGTAAAGATATATTGCCTAAAAGACGTTTTCAAAAGCCCTGATTAGATACCCATATTCCTGAGGAACAACAGGGCAGAATCAAATACTATATCAAATCTGTATAGAAATGAAGGTGAAGTGAAAAATGGATGAGTTCCTGGATTAACAAACTGCCATCCTCAACCACGTGCAATAGCCCTAATTCCCACACCAGAAAATTCTCTGCAGCTCTGTAATTGTTCTAGTTTAGTGATGAATAAAAGTAGAGTGCCCTTGGAAACATTTTGAACGTGTTGAAAAAAAATAATCTCAAAAATTAGAGCAAGTGATTTTTTTTATCTTTGAAAAATAATATGTATAATTGCCTCATTTATCTATTTCACTTCAGATATGCTGATATAACTTTCAAAAAACCTTTCCAGCCATGAGAAAAATCTCAATTCTATTACTCCTGAATTTTTCATATAGGCTTCAATTGCATAAGGCTAAAGGTTTATAACAGTTTTCTGAAGTAAAAATGCAAATTTGAAATCTAAATTTTTATTGTTTCCCCTTCTTGCTTGCTGTAGGAAATGAATGTAATGTTCATTCCACTGAGAAGCTAAAAAGTATTTTAAGAGGCCACCTAAAACAAATAAACAAACAACAAAAGAAAACAATATGCGTCTGTGATGGTTTTGAAGACTGTTGAATGTCAGGCCAAGAAAAAAAAAATGTGATTATTTTAGAGTGCCTATAGCATTTTTCAGGAGCAGCCTCAACCAATTTGATAGGTAAAAACCTACCTGAAATCATGTTGGTACTCATTAGATAATCATATTTATGAAACAGCCTCTGATTCGGAGATTAATGATGTGTACAATTAAGATCATCTCAAAGGTTTAGTGGAAAATTTTGATGAATGCTGGGATATCCTATCAAATCTCTAAAGTTTTTCAGCATTTCAATCAGTGATTCTTTTCTGAAAGTTCTTATGAGTGCACATGAGTCTAAAGACATCAAGGTTTTTGTTGAAAAGTTGTCACTACTTATTCTGCGCTCAATTATTTTCTCTTGGGCTTTTACAGGGGTTTTTGTTGTTGTTGTTTGTTTGTTTTTTAAGCAATGCAGTGTAAGCTATACCTATCCACTGAGCACATGATCCTTTTCAGCTACAGAGAGTGCAGCCACACGACCTACGGTCTGCAGTGGCCAGACAGAAAACCTTTCCTCTGTCTTCTGAGCAACACTGTCGTGTGTCCTGCTCGCTTTTTCAATTATTATTCTCCAAAATAAACACACAACTTCTGAGTCACAGTAGTTTATATTTGGTACATTTGGACAATTTTTGAAGCTATTTGTTTTCCTGGATGATATGATGTCATTGGGCTTTGTTTATAAAACCAAACCTTGCAAAAGGCCAAGAGAATTCAAGGGCTTGGAATTCTCATAAGGATGGAACTCACATGCCTTCTCTGATCAAGAGACTCACTCCAGCTCACACAGGCCGACTGGCTCAGATACTCTTCCTTTCCCTTCGTCTTCTCCCCCACCTCCACCTGCTCTACTACAAAATGAACAACATGCATGTTCTCAGGTCTAAGGGCACATGCAAATGGATCTTACTGACGCACTGACAGCTTTATACTGAGATACCTTTACTAATGGGTGGTTAGGAGCTGTTCTTTTACTTATAAAGCTACAACTGCTCATTTTAGAGAATCTGTCTCTATGGTGAAGACCCCTAAGTAGAAATGTATTGGCCTGGAGACTTACACTTTACACTATACAAATCATTTCACATAAGCAAAAGGGAGCCAAATTTAAGTTCAGAAGTTTCCTGAAGAGTAAAGAGAGAGTAGAAAGAATTTGCAACGCATTAGAGAAGGAGCAGGACATTATGAGCAGGGGGGGTTTGGTTAGGAAATAGAAAGGTCACACTAACTTCATAGACAGCTGAGGGAATTCTTAATTTTTTGAATATATTTGAATCTCAGATATTGTTGGAATTCAGAAATAAGCACTTTCCCCAGAAGGGGAAGCCAGTAGTTTAAGTAAACTAGCGAAATAGCAAAAGAATGGTTAAGCCTTCATCAACAGACTAACAGACTGTATGCTACAGGATTCGAACTTAAACACTATCTACGTGTATTGGGTATTATTTGCAGGGTTCAATAAATCAAAGCAGCAAAGAAACCAACTGCTCTATAGTGATATTCAACTAGAGCCAAAAGAGAAAAGCAGGGCGATTACTCTCAGACTAAAGAGGGTCAGATCAATGAATGAATCATGTATTCTCCAGAGTGGGGACAGAGAGGTGTGAATAGTTTTGATACCTCTTAACAAACAGATGTTACTAAACTCTGTGTGTCCAGGAACCAATGACTCCTAGGTGTTTGGCTTGAACTGCTGTGTGGATGTTATTACCATCCGCTGATCTAGAGATAAGGCAGTAAAATCAAGAGCTCCATTGTGAACATTCTGAATATGAAATGTCAACTAGATATTTATTGGAGATGTCAAGTAACATGGCATCTATTGCTCTAAGGAGAGGTAAGGATGACAGACATTCCAGAGTAATCAACAAATAGAAAAATTTAAAATGATCGGAACGAATGAGATCACAGAGGATGAGTTTAAAGAGATGCGACATTGTCCTTTCAGCATTTGAAGATAGGATAAGAAATAAAGAGCCATCGAAAAGGAGGTAGGAGGAAAAAGGAGACCATGGTGGCATAAAAGCAAATAGTAAGGAGGCTTTTTTTTTTTAATTTCCAGGAGGAAACGATCAATTGTGTCAAACCCTGCTGAGAGATTGATTATGATGAAGACAAGACATAAAGATTATTGCTGACCCAGAGGCTTCCATGGAGTTTTAGGGAGGAAATCAAAACCCGAAGGATGTGAAAAATAAATGACTTGTTATAAAGTGGGGCAATAAGGGTAAAAATCTCATTCAGGGAGTTTGCAAAGGCTGCAAAATAAATGCATCAGCAATCAGAGATGAGTGAAAGTAAAGGAAACTTGGAAGATGGGAGATATTGAAGCATAGTATGGGAATATAGTATGAAAATATGAAGCAATTACTCCGCTATCTTCAAATTTTTTTATGAAGATTCCACATGAGACCATGTGAATTCAGCTGTAGCTGATTGAAAAAGAAATGAACAGGGGCGCCTGGGTGGCACAGCGGTTAAGCTTCTGCCTTTGGCTCAGGGCATGATCCCGGCGTTATGGGATCGAGCCCCACATCAGGCTCTTCAGCTATGAGCCTGCTTCTTCCTCTCCCACTCCCCCTGCTTGTGTTCCCTCTCTCGCTGGCTGTCTCTATCTCTGTCGAATAAATAAATAAAATCTTTAAAAAAAAAAAAAGAAATAAACATATTTTACAAGCTAGGCCCATCGNTCTCTCGCTGGCTGTCTCTATCTCTGTCGAATAAATAAATAAAATCTTTAAAAAAAAAAAAAAAGAAATAAACATATTTTACAAGCTAGGCCCATCAAATTGCCACTCTGAAAAGCTGGAAGTAGGATATGAGAATACCTAAGTGGGAATCCGTGAGGCTTGAGTGTGCTTCCTATCCCCATACTGCAGTAGTGGAATCTTCTTCCAAATCCCTCTGTTTTGTTTAAAGGAATTGAATTCCTCTGTAAAGTTCAAAGATCACTAGGAACATGGAGCTAAACCTTGTCGAAAGTTTCAAAATCTATAATACGCTCTTTTACATTGTGAGTCTGCAATGGAAAGACAGAACTAGTGTTTCCCAATATATTTGACCATAATAATTTTTGAAGAGTATTCCAGGGGACTGACTAGTGATCATATGAAAACAACTTGCATTATCTAGTGTGTACTTTTTTCTCAAATTACTTGGAGGTTCACCTCGATGCTTCTGGGTTTGCTTCCTTCTGTTTATACTTTACGCATTTCTTCACCTTCCATCTATTTCATCCAAATTCCATATTCAAACCTTTACTTTTTCACTAATTGTTTCCCTGATCCCCTCTGAATCTTTGGGAGACTGAGAAATCACTCAGATTTACTCATGAGGTAAAAATTTCATTGTCTTCCACAAGCCTTCTCATTTATGTTCTGGAAGGTGTTGCCTCAAAATACTTATACCAATTTTTGAAAATCTAAGCAATAACAATATATTTTCTTTAATATATAATGGAAGAAATTATAACAGAAAATAGTAACCATCTAAATCAATACTACTATTTCCAGTTTTCTTGAATCAGAGACTACACATCCCCTATTACAGGACCTCAAAATGCTTTATTTTCATAGCTTCCAGAAGCTGGGAATGCTATAAATACAGTGCATGCCAAACACTAATTTCTTTTAACTGTGAGGTGGTATTTGGCTTTGGACGGCAGAGCGGCATGTTTCCATTTAAATGATGTTTGAATTTAGCATAGGGATTGGATCGTCTTTCAAATCCACTACATTGAAATTCCACCTGCTTACCCACACCTCTTACTAAAAATTAAGCTCAATGCTCATGGTTAGGAAAAAAACAGTTAAGAACTTCCTAAGCATACTTTTCGGGACTTGTATTTATATCAAACACTTGTGGCAATGACACATGCTTTGCATTTCAAATCAGAAAGCCTAGCTAATACACACTTTCATGCATTTATAGCTTTAATCAAGACAGGAACCACTTGCTTTTCACATGGCAATTAAAGTACAGAAACAACTCAGGATTTTGCTAAACAGCTCCCTGTAGTTTATTAAAGTTTACCCTACGCTGTTTTTTTGTGTTGTTTTGTTTTTGTTTTTGTTTTTGTTTTTTGTGGTTTTTTTTTGTGAGGAGGAGCTATTTTTCCTGCTCCAAGCTCGATGATCTCCCCAGGGAGTGGAAATGAGCATCTGTTGAGGAACAGAACTGAAGGTGAAGCCCCTGGGAACGGGAATGTGAGACAAGGTAAATGGGAAACCAACTCTGGGAGCAGCAGAAAATCTTCCATGCAGAAAGCTCAGCGCCATCATCAGCTGCAGCTCCCACAGAAGGTTTTGAGAGCTCACTGGACTGGCAAGGAGTTAGTACATTCAGTCCCTACAGAAAAGGGAAAAAGTGGTAAGCAAGGCACAGGAAATATACAGAATTTAAAAGCGTAGCAGATAAGGTAGGAAACAAAGAAGAGTGAGAAAAGAGGAGAAAGTGAGGAAGAAATTAGCAAGAGAATGGGGAGATTTCTTAGCCAATCTCAATACAGGATAATTGGGAAAAATGGTTACCCGATAACAATCTTAATGGACATTTTGGATTTTACATGGCTAATCTGACTAAACTGTATCCAGATGGTTAATTGTCTACACTAGATTTAATGATTTTTAGGAGGATCAGTGGTCCATCTAGGTGTATGTTTAGATGATAATTTACTTATTTTAGGAATGGGAAATATTTTCAGTTGTTTTACAGAACTGTGAGTGTATTAAGAGAAATAAATCTGCATTTTACAATTGCATATATGCACACACATTTATACATACATACATGTATGTATATTCATACACACACATGAAGTTCTCTGACAGAGAAGTACCATATGTATGCAAGATTCTTTGCCTTTCAAAAAATGGTTAGCTACGTGAAAAAAAATATTGACAAATATTCTGACACTTGGATTTTCATTCATGCAATTCTTAAGTGAAGTCTTTGAAGTTGATATTTGCTCTGTTCTTATCTAAGACTGTTTTTACAATAGCTATGTCTGCCCTCCTTCATTAACATCTAATTCAGTAAGAAAAAGGCTGACTTTGATTTATATGAAACAATTTTGAATGTATTTTAGAAGTTTCAAAATTAAAATAGTTTCTGAATTTTTAAAATTATCTTTATTGGAAAAATAAAGGATTAAAATCAAAAGATAAGACTGACTTTGATCTTCAAAACCAAGCTACATGCTTGCTGTGTGACACCTACAGGAAAACAAGAACACCTTCTCAAATCTGCCTGGTACATAACTAGCCCTTAACAGCCCTGCAGATGCTGCTTATAACACAAATTAGGCTTTTGGATGAACTAATTGATTGGAATTAAAATGTGTGGCTTATGTGTTGATGTTTCAGTGAGGCAAATAAACAGATATTAGAAAATATGGTAAAATCTAAAGATTGAATTTGGAAAAGAACATTGCTTTTAGTACTTGTGTTTATATTCTGTGTGATCTGTCTTCACACACACGTATACCCATACACATGGACACAGTCAATATAATCATAATATGTCAGACAACTTTTCGCTCTTCAAATATGAGATTCACCCAACATTTCCCAATAAGCCTCTTCATCTTATCTAATTCTTCATTGACATAGCTAGGACTCCCTTAATTTCAAGAGTTGAAAACTCAACGCAGCGGTTTAAAATGGAAAAGAAATACGTTTTGGGCTCATGTTATTAGGGAAGTCAGGAGTGAAGCTGGTATTAAAAATATCTGAAGCCATCGACTTGATAAATATCAGGAGTCTTTTTCTTCCTCTCTCATAAACGCAAACACTCTCACACCTTCGATTTTCTCTAGACAAAGCTGTATTCTCCTTTGCTGCTGATGGGCTTTTTCTACGGGGCTTTTTATAGTGGCTTCCAGAGGCTGATTATTTGCACATTGTTTATAATGATGTTCTCCATGCTTACCCATCTCCACCCTAAAATCCCTAGTGTTTTTATTGGGCCACCTGGTTCATGGGCATGTGCCTATTTCTGGAACAATCATTGTGGTACAAGCATGAGATCCTCTTGCCATGGCATGAGCCACCCCAAGTTAGTTACCTATTCTAATAGCTAGAACATGATCTTACCTGCAGAAAGATGAAAAGTGAAAGTGGTAAAGACAACAGACATATGTTCATGACCACGGTCATTATTTCTCCTTTTATGAAACTATATGGTTCTCCAATATAATGTCTACATGATTAATTCAGAAAGATCACTGAATACTAGTTATGAATCACTATAATCATCACCATCACACACAAATGGTTATTTCTTATCTCAGGGCAAGTGTACAGGATGTTTTTCTCATTCTCTCCTATGACTCTCTTCAAAATATTATGAAATAGACTATTTGTGTTTTATATATTTAAAATTCTGTGTGAACCATTCAAACAATACAACCAAAAGTTATAAAGTGTATTCAATTTGGACTATGTATAGTGGATCAAAGACCTCAAATACAATAGTGAAAGACATGATGATGGTACAGCATAGATTTTAGGCCTCTGAGAAACTTAATATTAGACATGTTGATGGCCTATAAGACAACACAAAAACTCAGCAATAATTCTAATGTAATCATCATCACATACAAGACTAGGTTCAATTGAATATTACCAAATCTGTAATAGTGACTAAGACACAATCTTAGTTTTTTCTCATGTAAACAAAGTCCGGGGAAGAAGGCAGTCTGTTTTGGAACAATGACATCACAACCATCAGTGATCCGCCCGTACTGCTGTGCTTCCTGTTCCAGGATGACTATTCAAGAGACAGCTGCAACATTCCAGCCATCAGAAAGATCTAGTAGAGGGTACAACACAGGTGTGTCCCTCTCCCTTTAAAAACACTTCCCAGATGTTGCGCGTAACACTTTCAGCCAGCACTTTACCACATTGTCACATGTAGCTACAAGGGAGGCTGGTAAATAGGATCTTTATTCTATTCAGTCACGCGCCGCTCAAAATCTGGATCCTCTAATGGAAGAAGGAGAAAGTGGATATTGGAGCAGGTGGCTAGGAGTTTCTGCCAAGAACTCTCTTATCCTTTCTTCTGCAACATGTCACTGATATCACTCTTGCCTGGCCTATTATTGCCCTGGCCATATTTCTTTACATGGTCAAAGGGCAAAATTCTCACCTATTATATTAAACTTTGTGACTTAGTAGAGTTATGCTATGCTTATTTCTACATTTCAGCAAATTTGTCTTCTCTGCTTTGCAAAAGCTCATTAAGCTCTACATACTCTACATACTCTCTCAAATCTAACTGTAATATTTCCAACTACAATAAAAAATAGATTTATGCTGTAGTAAATTGTTTTTAAAAATGTCTGCAAAGGCATTTCTTATCCTGAGTATGCATCCAGAAATCTGCCATTCCTGCATCAAGGAATAGAGTCATTTCCCATCCCCTTGAAATTGGGAAGGTCTTTTTGACTGTTTTGATGAATAGAATGCAATGGAAGTGTTGCAGCCTATCTCCTGATACTAGGTCACAAATAGCAGAAGAGCTTCCACTTGATTCTTTCTCTTTTGGAATGCTTGACCTTGGAACTCAGCAGCCATGCTGTGAGGAAGTCAAGCAGCCATATGGAAAGACCACATATAAGTGTCTGGCCACGGCCTTAGCTACTCAAATCAGCCAACAATCATCATCAATTAGAACAGCAAACAAGTGAGCCTTCTGATGGTTACTAACTCCAGTCATGGAGCCATTTCAACTAATACATAGTGAATCAGAGCAAAGTTATCCCACTGAGCCCTGCCCAAAGTGCACAATAGTGAGCAAAATATATGTTGTCATTGTTTTTAAGTCACTAAGTTTTGCAATGGTTAGTTATATAACGCTAGATAACTGGAACATACATATTGCTAAAAATTTAGCAATATACCTGTAAAAGTACACAATTTAAGAATAGAACAAAAATATGAAGAGTTACATATCCAACCATCTCATTTTAAAGATGAGAAGATCCAGGGTGAGTTCACTCAAGTAAGTTGCTTAAGGCCATAAAATCATTGAGTATAGTGTACCCAAAAGTCACTCCCCCAAATTCTAATTCTTCCTATGCATAATTTTTCCCATTACTTTGTCATATCTGAAATATGATTTTAAATTTTGCCATCAGATTTATACTGCTAGATATGAACCAGAGCTCAAGGATTCTCTATTCCCTCTACGTAATACAATCCTCTATAGTTCTTCTGGAATCATAGACTCCTCTGCAATATTGCAAGGCTACTGAATGAGAATCTCAAGGGGGGTGTGTGTGTGCACATGTATGTACCCATATACCAATTCTACATGCAATTCTAATGAGCAGACACTGTTGAGACTTATTGATATGGATCATGTTCCCGGGAGGGATGTTCCTTTATAATAGAAAACTGCAGGTAAGAAATATTTAATATATTCAACTCTGGATCTGCCCTCAGATCCCATTGCTTTTATCTACATAAAACAAAGTGGAATATCAATAGACCATATTTAACAAAAAATAAAAATAGCAGACCATATTAGATAAAAAAAAATAGGAAGAGGAAAGTTATTCTACTACATAATCCTTTCCTATATTATATTTCCCTAAGAGTCTTCTGTGCATTAGTTCTTCTGACACACTAGTCAGAAACTATGCTTGGCAATGAGATCTCGAAAAAGAAAAAGACCTGCCAGCTTAATGAGGTAGGTTCTTGGAAAGTTGGCAATTTCAAGTTCATGTGAAAAAGCTATAATAGTGCTTACAGACTGTGATGGTGCCACAGAACAAAGGCTCTTATTTCAACCTAGAAGCACTTGGAAAATTTCATAGAGGAGACAGTACCTAAGATGACTCTTAAAGGATCAATCATAAATGTTATCTGGAAAAGTAAGTTGAGCATGTTATTCGAGAGGAGGATAGTTCAGTGCAGGGGTCAATAAACTATTGTCCATGGGCTACCTCTGGTCTATTACCTATGTTTGTAAATAAAGTTTTATGTGAACACAGTCCTACCCCATTGTTACAGCAGAGTTTAGTAGTCATGACAGAGACTGTAAGCCTCACAAAGCCAAAGATAATTTACTATCTGGGCCTTTGTAGTAAAGGTATAGAGAGACCTTGGTATAGAGAGAATGGTATCCAAAGTACCACTATATGTTTGAGAAATTACAAAAGTTCAATATAACAAAATAGAAAATTAAAACAGAGAAAGGAAGGGTTTTGAGTCTGAAATCATAAGTAAGAGACATGAAGGACTGTCTGCGTGATGTTAAGACACTTGTGTTTTATTCTTTGTGTCATGAGAACAAATTATGAGTTTTAAGGAACAGAGTGACATGGTCAGATTTTAGCAAGATTGCTCTGGTTGTATCGTACAGATATTTCAGAAATGCGAGATAGAAAACAAGAGAGCAGTTAAAATAGCCAAATCATGGAAGGAGCCGAGATGCCCTTCAACAGATGACTGGATTAAGAAGCTGTGGTCCATGTATACAATGGAATATTAACTCAGCTATCAGAAAGAACGAATTCTCAACATTTGCTGCAACATGGACGGCACTGGAGGAGATAATGCTAAGTGAAATAAGTCAAGCAGAGAAAGACAATTATCATATGATTTCTCTCATCTATGGAACATAAGAACTAGGAGGATCGGTAGGGGAAGAAAGGGATAAAGAAAAGGGGGGTAATCAGAAGGGGGAATGAAACATGAGAGACTATGGACTATGAGAAACAAACTGAAGACTTCAGAGGGGAGGGGGTGGGGGAATGGGATAGACTGGTGATGGGTAGTAAGGAGGGCACGTATTGCATGGTGCACTGGGTGTTATACGCAACTAATGAAGCATCAAACTTTACATCAGAATCAGGGGATGTACTGTATGGTGATTAACATAATATAATAAAATTAAATTAAAAAAAAAAAAAGAGAGAGAGAGCAGTTAAGAAGTGAGATTTCCTTAGGACNTCAGATTTTAGCAAGATTGCTCTGGTTGTATCGTACAGATATTTCAGAAATGCGAGATAGAAAACAAGAGAGTAGTTAAGAAGTGAGATTTCCTTAGGACCTGAAGTCAGACAAAGAAAAGGGGTGAGTAGCAGGGGATTTATAGAAGCTCTTTAGTAAGTAAAACCAGCAAAATTTGCTGAAATTCATCTGTCCTGATTTTGAAATAGGTCTGCAAATTTTTGACACTCCTCCATTCAAAAGGTGGAGCCTAATTACACTTCTCTTGAATGTAGGCCAGACCTTGGAACTCCTTTTAACAAACAGAATGTGACAGAACTGATGGTATGTGACTTACCAGGCAAGGTCATAAAGAACATAACTTCTACCTGACTCTCTCTCTGCTCTAGAGGAAGCCAGATACCATGTCATAAGAATTCTCAGGCAGTTTTAGGTCAGTTCTATGGAAAGAGGATGAGGCCTCCTGCAAGCATCAACACCAATTTGCCAGCAATGTGAGTGAGATTCCTTGGAACCAGATCTGACAGCACCATTTAAGCCTTTCAGTTGACTGTACGCCAGACCAACATTTTGACTACATCCCCATGAGTGACCCTGAAAGAGGATTTCTCAGCCAAGCTGCTTTCATATTCTTGACTCCATGAAACTGAGAGCAATAAATGTTTATTGTTGCTTTCAGCCACTGATTACAGCAATAATTTATTATGTAGCAATAGATAATCAATATATCATCATTGTCTGAAATGGAAATGCAAGGGGAGAAAAAACTGGGCAGCAGGGGAGTTCTATGTACAGTTTGGGCCATGCTGATCTGGGGAGATCCAAATGAAGAACTTAGATATTGACAAGAACTTAGATATTGAGAAAAACTTTGATATTCTCTCCTGCTCAGATACTTGGAGACTCGCCAGAGATCAGACCAGTATTCCTTGAGGTACGTATCTGTTCTAAAGTACAATTTCCAAACTCTCTTCGATTTCATTTTTATTTTAGTGAGGATATCTCCATTTATAGCAAGTGGTTTGCCCTTACGCTTTACTTTGATGTCCACTGGTATGTAACATCTCCCAGTTCAGCAAATAGCTTATAAAAATGAAACTTTCTAAAAAGAAGAGAACTTAAGACAATAAAGCTTTCAGCTTTCTGGCTTATATTCAAATCCCCTGATAAAGAAACAAGGCTCTCAATCTACAACCAATGTACCCAGGAGCTAGAAAAGGTTTCCACTGAGATCCAAGTTATAGACACTAGACACTACCAGTGAGTCATAGGAATTCAAATCCCAAGGTTTGATAATATTTTCCTTAGATACTCTAAACATACTCAAGTGGAACATCCTCAAGCTGGAATTTGCTTGGATATGTTCAATAGGTAGGACCAGTGTGGTTGGTGAAGTGTCCAAATATATGCATAGCGAAGATAGGAAATGACTGACTCTCTGATGAATTCCTAGGCTCAGCTTCCAGCTTTTAGCACAAATATGTCCCTACCACCATTCTTTGAATATCAGCAGAAATGCTCTCTGCCTCAGTTGAGGGCACTGGAAAAAATATATATATAGTTAAATATTTATATATCAATAAGGAGCATCTACAGAAAATACACTCACTACAGAAAGTACAGTGAGTGTATTTGGGAATCACAAGATTCCCAAATTCCCAANCAGAAAGTACAGTGAGTGTATTTGGGAATCACAAGAAAAATATGTATCTCAAATACCAAATGGACTAAAAAATATATAAATGTCAAAAAACACAAAAATATATATAAATGTCAAAAAACACAATTTGTAAATTAATACCTATCATTTTAAGTCTTTAAAAAATGGACATGTTTAGCTCTTTGCATTTGTTCATTCAACAAACATTTAATTAGTCACCATCATTCCTAAAGCATCATGGTAGGGACTGAGGACATGAGGTTGATAACACAAAATACTTCCCCTGAATAGCAGATGATCTCTACAAACTGAAATGTGTCACCTTTTTCTATTATTAAGGAAACCAAATTGTTCATGTTCACAAAATTAAACATACACGCAGACACGATTTCAAAGAAAAACTGAATCACTCTTGTCTGTGTCAGACATGAGTTCCAGTGCTCCTCTCAACAAACTCCTCA
Source organism: Ailuropoda melanoleuca (assembly GCF_002007445.2). Lineage (NCBI taxonomy): Eukaryota > Metazoa > Chordata > Mammalia > Carnivora > Ursidae > Ailuropoda > Ailuropoda melanoleuca. The sequence continues at coordinate 29,641,392 of NC_048218.1, forward strand.
GCCAAGTTTAAAGTAATAGCCATATGCAGCTTTACTTGTCTTTAAACTTTCTTATTTACCATTCTCTCCCTGCACCAGTGTAATTCCTTTTTTCCTTCAGTCTCATTTCCTCTTCTCAAAATCCACGAAAATAATTAATGAATTACTGAAAGAAACTTTCATCCTGGATCAAGTTTACTCCATTACTTTTAAGGGTGTGGGTGGTGAGCAGGATTTCACTTACTTAGAAGACCCAAAAAGTTGGTTTATCTTTTTAATACTGAATACAGAATGGAAATTAATTCCTCACCACAGTGGGCGATAGATGTGGTCAACAAGAAGAACAATGGTCTGGCTTCAAGTAGTTGTGGTCAAAAAAGAGCATAGAGATTTTACTATCCAAAATTAGATGATGCTAATAGAGCCTACTGTATCCTAAAAACTGCCATGGAATTAGAACAAGATCATCCCATCTGACTTAAATTTTCCTATTAAAACAACAGTGAAGGGTCCTTGAGGTCCTTGTGAAACTTTGAAAGATTGTACCCCACGCAGCTAAGTGGGGGACCTGCAGGGTTGTCCAAGGAGGTGGAATTCACAGTTCCCTAATCCATTCAGACAAACTCTAGTGAGAGTGAATCATAAGAGGGACACAATACCCACAGTTCGTACTCACGATGTCATCTCCCCCTTACAACTCACCCCTCCCCCAACAATATGCACATAGCACTACATAGGATTTTGGTTGGATTGTAAAATAGTTCAAAGTCCAAATCCATAGATAGCAAACAGTAAAGGCCATCATCCCTAATCGCCCTCAAACATGTCAAATGGGAAGTTTTTTCAGAGAGACCTGCACAAGAATGATTTTTTTAAACGTTTGTTTTCTGACAGAATTGTTTTTATGATTGTAAACCCAATTTCCTCTAAAAGACTCTCTTGAGGTCCTTCTTAAAAACTAGAGGAAAATGAACAAAGGGTTCTTGGGGTTTATTAGAGAAAAACATATTTAAAGGATCTCAAAGGAAAGAGGCAGTTTTCCCATTTGAAGGATAATAAGGATTTAAAAACAAAACCTCTATGATATTCATAGATGGTCCCAAGACTTTTGTTTTATTCTCAGGAAAAAAGCAAAATTTAAGCTACACAATCAAGATTTTCTTGGGCTTTATTTTAAAAAAAGTTTATTATAATTCCTATTTTGTCTTTGCTTTTCATATTTGCATTATAAATATGCACCTTATATATATATCTATTTTCAGAAACCAGAAGTGATACTTGTGCAGGTGGTTATTTTTAAAAGTGCTTCATGTTCCAGAGAGGTGTTATGACTTGTCCTCAATCCATGTGAAGAAAGAATAAGTGTGTGAAGAAGCGTTTGCTCTCTGTTCATAAATAAGTTGTTAGGCACTACATGTTGAAACTCCTGACAGGGACAAAGGACTGAAGGAGACTTGCAAGGACTTAGCTCATAATTCAAGTAGGTGCCATTGCATTATGCTAGGAGACTGGAAGGTTGCAGTAGAATTGCATGAGCAATCGTACTGGTTGTCATAAATCAGTGGGTAATGCTTTTATTAATTATTTGTTGAGTCCTGCTTTTGGTCTTGCACAGAACTTTAGCTTTGGAATGATTTTAAGCCAGAAAATAGGACCACACCCTCATTAGGTCATAACTCCTTTCTAACTAGATCTCTGGAACATTATTTACGTAGGTAGACTTATTAGCCTCATTAACGNATTTATTTATTTGACAGAGATAGAGACAGCCAGTGAGAGAGGGAACACAAGCAGGGGGAGTGGGAGAGGAAGAAGCAGGCTCATAGCGGAGGAGCCTGATGTGGGACTCGATCCCAGGACCCCGGGATCACGCCCTGGGCCGAAGGCAGACGCTTAACCGCTGTGCCACCCAGGCGTCCCCATAACTCCTTTCTAACTAGATCTCTGGAACATTATTTATGTAGGTAGACTTATTAGCCTCATTAACAATGAAGTAATCATATTTATTATCCAAAGTTAAACATGACGTACTTTTGGCTTTTTGTCAATTGCAGATGAGATGAAAAATTTTGGTGTATACCTAAATATCTTACGTGACATAAGATACTTATTTTTCTTGGTACCACACCCAATTATTTCTCTGAGCACAATAAATGAATGGACTCCTCTGAAATAGAACATATGAAAATAGAAGAGGGGGTAGAGTAAGGGATTACCAAAAAGAACAGCCTGAGGTGGGGTGAGTGGATTGATGCCCCACTTTAACAATTTTAATTTTGTTTCAGAGAGTCTTAGATAGGGTAGGAAGGGTTAACCTAGTGAACAAAGCCTTGAAGCAGAAAGTTCACCACGGCATGAGCAGATAAGCAAAAGCCTGAGAGTTGGTTGTGGAGGGAGGTGAAGATAAAAAAGTAAGACCGGATGAAAGAAGCAGCAGTGGCTACACTATACTAGGAAGAGTTGCTTTGCTACAACTACCCAACAATTTTGCCAAATACCAACCACTTGCAAAGCACTGTATACTAGGGGCTCTTACGCCTTCAAGTTCTGATTATGAGGAGGAGGTAAAAATGAACACTTATTAAGCAGCTGTATTTATGTATTATCTACTTTACAGCAAGCATAAAAGGTAAATATTGATATTTCCTTTTTCCATAGGTTCAGGAAACTAGGTAACTTGCTCTGGGTCAAACCTCTACATAAAACTCTATTTTGGACGTGTGGATTCTTCTCCAAAAACCCACAGTTTATTAATGGGTTTATCAGTGAGACAAGTTCACAAAAATTGTATGAAACAAGCAACTTTGTGCAAAAAGATTCAACAGCATCTAGACTTTTTCCAGACAGATAAATTTGTGCATCTAATAATGCAAAGATAAAAATTTTATGTAGCTTTGAATATATTTGACAGAAGATGTGAAACTCGTGGTAATAACACACATGCCAATTTACAAAAGTTTTCATTTATTCTATAAAGAAACTTAATGTCTCACTTAAGCCTCATATTCTGTTTTGTTTTGTTTCTAGCTACTACTAGGGAAATTCAGAAAATTTCAGAGATATCTAAGTTATTTTGGCTGTAAGACTTGAACTTTCTCAAGAGTTTCCCTGGGTTGGAGGTAAACTGTTAAGTTTGAGTAGAAAGTAGGAAGGTTTAGGGGCGCCTGGGTGGCACAGCGGTTAAGCGTCTGCCTTCGGCTCAGGGCGTGATCCCGGCGTTATGGGATCGAGCCCCACATCAGGCTCTTCTGCTATGAGCCTGCTTCTTCCTCTCCCATTCCCCCTGCTTGTGTTCCCTCTCTCGCTGGCTGTCTCTATCTCTGTCGAATAAATAAATAAAATCTTTAAAAAAAAAAAAAAAGAAAGTAGGAAGGTTTAAACAACTAGTATTTAGTCATAGGTAGGGAGGGACATCTACCTCCAAATCAAGAAATACCTATTTAATGACTCTAATATTGGCCCTTGCTCTACATGCAACTTGTCCCATTTGGTATTTAGTCATGTCTCAAACCCTGCTGGCAACTGGCTGAGAGTGAGCCAGTCTCTGGTGGGACTGTTCCATGTAAGAACATTTAAGTGACCTCCCGCAGCACTCTGGACAACAGAAAACCCAAGATGGTTGTCTCTGAGTCTCTTGTGTCTATTTAAGCCATGACACTGATCTTAGTCCATTCAGGCTGCTATAACAAAATACCATAAACTAGATGGCTCGTAGACAACAACAATTTATATCTCCCAGCTCTGGAGGCTAGAAGTGCAAGATAAGGGTGCCTACACAGTCATGTTCTGGTGACCCTCTTCCAGCTGCAGACTGCTAACTTGTCACCGTATCCTCACATGGTGGGAGGGACAAGCTAGCTTTCTCAGGCGACTTTTGTATGGACACTAATTCTATTCATGAGCATCATGAATCATATGCCCTCGCCATTCATAATCACTTCCCAAAGGTCCGCTGCTTAATACTGTCACCTTGGGGATTAGATTTCAACTAATCTAAATGTAGGGGGATAGAAATATTCAGACCATAGCAACATCCTTTCTACTCTGTGGCTAATGTCCCATGACAACATGGCACTTCCCTCTGAAGACTGTCATCTCCTTAGTCTGTCCCCATCTAGGAAATGGGGCACGGATTCTCTTTAACTGGTCCCTCAATTTAAAGAAGATATGATGTCATTTCATCCTTCCCTTCAGAGTTAACCTGTGAGTAAAGGTGGCTCCTGGGGAGGTAGGATGTCTGCTGCTAACTCTATGTACGATGTTCTTCTCTCCTTTCCCAAACAGAAGTATTGTACATTATATGGGGAGGGAGGGAGACATGATGTCCTTGCTGACCCAGGTCATATAAGCTTAAAGGGTAGAAATGTGCCACCTTTGTTCTCTTGTCTGTTCTGACAATTCCATCCCCCGACTCCTGGCAATGGTGGCTCTAAGGACCAAATCTAAGAAGGACAAGTCACAAGGCAAAAGGGGACATACAAAAGAAGAAATAAACACCTGGAATTAAATTATATTTCTATCATGATTTGTCTCTAGAAACTCCATGCTTATACTCAATCAGCAATGCAGATACTGATGAATTTTAAACACAGTTTTAAACTGGGAATACTATAGCACAGGCACCTGGATGGAAAGAGAAATATTTAGTCAGTGACCCAGATGTTTCCAGATATTTAGTACTGTGTATACAATAAAAATACCTGAATCTCTTTCCATTTTGGGGACTGTTTGGAGAACTGTATACAATTTTATACAACATAGTTTTAACTTTAAAATCAGTGTGGAAATAAACAGTATTCTTTAAGGAACCAGAAGGGTAGGAAAAAATAATTTGAGAAATTTAAAAGTACATATATAATTATATAAATATATGCTATAATAAATATAATATTATATGTATATATATTAGAGAGGGAGACACTTATTTTTCTCTTCTAGTACTCATTCTACCTGATGGGATGGTGAGCTGCATTTTAATTGGCTGTGATATTTAATATAGTAATCTTATAAAGAAACAAATACAATGCTGGTTCTTTCCCTATGTGTCAAAACTATTTCCACATGCTTAAGTTCTTATTTATTTTAGGTATAAGAATCAGAAAATGTTCAGAAATACACAAATTTCCAAGTCACTAGCTTCATTTTTATTCAATTGGATTCTTCTAAAAAAGTCTGTTACTACACAAACCTCCAATACAGGTTGCATATCAGAGAAAGTCAATAAGCCTTGATGATCTAATCCTTTACATCCTAAAATCCATGCAAACATTTTGCATAATAAATATCTTGACAAACACACATATTTTGTTTTACGAGAACCGCAATCTTTTCTGGGGACATAGTATTTTTTTTAAAGGCAAAATGTGGTTTATACCATGATCAATTATTCAACTACAGCTTTAAAATGGTTATTTATATATTGCTTAATATGGTTGCCTTGTTTAATGGTTATTTTCATTATTTATTAGATTAATGTTGTAAACACAGTATTGATCCAAAGGGCAATGCTTTTCATAAAATATATCTAACCGTCAAATGGAGCAATAAAGTTTGAAATATAAAAACTCCTAGATCCGTTTCATTACCCCCTCAGAAATGTGTAAACTTTTGTGCTTCTGAAATATAGACACAGGGGACAGTTTAAATATTAGATGAACAATTGTCAAACATCATCACCATTGGGCCAATTATCTTTTTGAACAAATTTTAATTCTGTACTTTTTAGGAAAATATTTCAATTTAGAATATTCAGTTTAATAAAAAAAATTCATATATGCAAAGAATATAGTGAATTACGACATTTGAACTTATTTTGCCCCGATACTCTTAAATTTCTGAATGCTGAGACCCAGAGAGATTGAAAATTTTCCAAAGCATCATAATGTGTAATAAACTGACTTACCATTTTTCCCACTTCACATACATGCCGTTATCCCTACCTACACGCTCAGGCAATTTGATCCAGTTTTTGATATTGCTTATTTTAACAGCAAGTTCTCATGCTATTTCTCTTCCTTTGAGTGAATTTTCATTCCTAACACAATTTGTTCTCTTTATCAAACCACCATAAAATTATTACAGTAAACACTCCTGTATGTGTTTGGCCTATGAGGGGTCCCACGTACTTAGAAAATGTGAATCATCTTCAGAATGTCTCTTGCATAGACCTGTTTTCTGTTCCCACTGCTAACTTGGTACTGACCCTCTTAACTTCTCGTCCACATACTGTGACAGTCACCTCACTGGTCTCTCCAATCAATACCCCACGCCACGGCTGGAGTTATGGCTAGTCCTGCTGTTGTAAAACGTTCATATCCCATTGCCCGGAATAAATAACCAATTACTTAGCCAAGCATTCAAAGCTCCCCATTCTGTAACCCAACCTATATTTCATCATTCTCCCTCTGCCTCCACATGTGGCTATCTCTTTGCCATTCCCCATGTTTGCCTGTATGTGGTTCTTATTGTTTCCGGCCCAAGCTTTCTCCGTCTGCAAGGATCAAATAGACTCGTGCTTCAGACGACATCTCACCCTCCCTCAAGCCAGTTATAGGTGTCACTGTGCAGAATTCACTATCTGCTCTCCTGTACTGTCATAAGATTGTTTCAGTGTTAATCATAGCACATGTCGCAGTCTTCTAAATGTGTTCATGTATACCTCTCTCCCTCCCTGGAATAATAGCACTTGGAAGCAAGAGAGGAAATTCACTTTGTTTCTGTGAGTCGACAGAGTCTTCAACAACAAACATGTACCAGTTGATTTGACTGAAAGCTTGGATGATTTTTAAATAAGTTACATTATGCATATTTTTGCCTTCTTAAAAAAAATCCTATATCATTTCCCTTTTGTTGATGATTCAGGGCAAAATTTACTGACATTATACATTGGGCTAGAATCCCTGGAGAACCACTAAATCACGGTCAGGTCCTTCGTCTCCAGAGTAAATGGCTACAAACTGCAGAGATTGGATTCTGGAAGTTCTCTATCCTTGCACGCAATGCCGGCAGCTTTATTTTAATCAGTAGCCTGGGGGTAGGCCTGAAGGTGTTACTCTCCCTCCCTCACAGAATAAACATCAAGGTCTCTGTAGCAGCAGTGTGCTTCTGAGCCTTTCTGCTCTGACAGGTTGCAGGATGTTCCTGAAATGCTGTCGAGCACTGGCTCCAAAGAAGAGCCTCCATGAGAAAGAAGCAACCGCTTTATGTTTGGGAAAGAACAAGTTGGAATTTGGTTTTTATAGCCCCACTTTTCATTGGGATGGATACTCTCACTTTCAGAGAACAGGGGAGCCAGGACTGAGGGCTAGAACTCTCAAGAGAGAAATCCCGTCACAGGGGCCCCATTGCTTCATCCCTCCTTCGTGTGCATGGAAATGGAGCGGAACCTTCTGGTGGTGGTGGCCCTCCGCCCAGCAGCCTCGCTATTATTGCCGCCTTCTCAATAGGAACGCAAATTGTTTTACCGCGGCTTTGCTGGCTGGAAGGTCATGGGGCGTCAGGTCAGCAGAGCCCTCAAGGGAAGTAAAATATAGCAAGGGCGAAAACCCAATGCCATCTGAGGGAATGTGGCTTTGATTTCCTCCGGGAACTTCCAATTATGTTCCATGCCTCCCTCTCCCCGCTCTCCCCAAAGTTATAACTTCTGGATTCAATAATAGCTACTGTTCATTACTTTTTGGCTTTCCCTGTACTTTTCCAAGCAACCTCGGTTTTTCCAAGTAGATGTCTCTTTCTCCGTTGAAAGTAGATATATTGATTTCACATGAGCAATCAGGGTAGTACAATAGTATTTTTGCTTTAGTTTTTTTTTTTTTTAAACACAAAATTTGTGTTTAAGACCTCTTTTGAACATTCTTCTTGCGAACAAAAATCATTCTCGGTGGCATATGGGAGCACATGAAGCATATTCACAGAGGGAAAGAGAGGAGCCTGTTTGTCCTCCCACATGTCCTCCTGGAGCTCAACTCATACTTGGTTGCCAGAAGAAAATGCTTCTCAGAGCAGCTTTTATGTGGTCAGAGATCTGAGGTCAGGCACTGCCTCTCTGGTTCTTCAAAAAATGCTTTCTGTATAAATGATTACAAGTCCAGAAATCCAGAAGTTTGTTCTTGTTCTGCTTTTGTTGCCAACACATACTGATCTTTAAAAAAGTTACTAATATTTGAGCCTCAGTTTCCTTCTTTGTTAAATTGAGATTAACAGTCTTTGGCCTCCTATCTGCATGGCACTGATATAAAAAGACAGGTGAAATTGGAAGAAAAAAAACACAAAAATACCTAAAACATCAAGTATAATAACGAGATAATTTATGTGATCTTACTTTGTAAACTCTAAAGAGATTCATAAAAGCAATTATGCTTTTTGATTGTAATTGCTCCCTAAGAATACGGAGGACATTAGCTAACCTGCAACGTCAGGGAGAATAACACCTAACATTTAGTTGCTACTTTTCTGTCCTTACTACACTACACTCACCTCCTGAATGCCCTTCAGGAAGCTTTGTCCTCACGATTGCCCAAGCCAGTTTCTTATCTGTAGCCAAAAATTAAGACTTTCATACTTTAAGTGCAAATAAGTAGGCTTAGTAAATATAAGAACATTTCTGGAAGCTCATCCAAAATATCTTTACTGTCCTCATCCTCAGAGACCCAGAGACCCTCACATTATTTGTGATAGATGTCCTGGGAAGATGGTGGTTATTTAAAGCCCATATGGCATGCAGATCAGTGGGGGACAGAAGAAAAAAGTCACCTTCTTAGATCTCCCTAGACAACCAATTAATTATTCTCTTGGAAAATTTCAGCGTGTAAAAATCTGTGAGAGTTTGAAGTTCATGTTGTAGTTTATATCTATAAAAGCTTCATACAGAGACAGAGCCTGATATTTTCCTGGCAAATTTTGGCCGGAAGAGATACGGCTGACCCCTGCCATGTGGTAATACCAAAGCACTACAGCAGGTCTAAGCAAACAAAAACTCTAAGGTGAATATCCTGTCATCTTTTCCCCACCCCTCAATTGTCATGTATCCAAGGTGAGTCCTACCAACATGCATTTGATTTTGAATTAGCCTGGAAGGTAGGTTTATTCCAGTGCTCATTGACTGGCCGTTGTTTCCTCCATTCAAGAACTTCAAAGATTTGTCACAAAAAGATCCATTATTATCCAAAAGTTATATTTTCACTGATTGGGTCTGTGTTTTGTCTAATTTAAATTTTTAAAAAATTATTAGATTGTATTTTTCACTAAACATTAAAGCAATTTAAAGAAAATGAAGGCTTTAAATCAAGAGATGTACTTAGCATCCATCCAAAAGTAGCAGAACACACGTGCTTCTCAAGTGCACATGGAACACCCCCCAGGATAGATCATATATTAGTACACAAAATAATATTATTTTTTTAAGATTGTATTATTTGAGAGAGAGAGGGAGAGAGCACACTTGCACAAGCAGGGAGGGGGCAGAGGGAGAAGCAGGCTCCCTGCTGAGCAGGGAACTCCACATGGGGCTTGACCCCAGGACCCTCGGATCATGACCCGAGGTGAAGGCAGATGCTTAACCAACTGAGCCACCCAGGTGCCCCACAAAATAATATTCTTAATAAATTTAAGAAGATTGCAATCATATCAAGCATCTTTTCCAACTGCAGTGGTATGAAACTAGAAATTACTCACAGAAGAAAAATAGAATATTCAGACAAATGTAGATATTAAACAGCATGCTACTGAGCCACTGGGTCAAAGAAGAAAGAAAAATTTAAAAATACCTTAAGGCAAATGAAAAAAGTAAAACATACCAAAACTTATGGGATACAGCGAAAATGGTTCTAAAAGGGAAATTTCCTACATCAAGAAACAAGAAAAATTTCCAACAACCTAACTTTACACCTCAAAGAACTAGAAGAAGGGCAAATGAAGCCCAAGCTTAGAAGGAAGGAAATAAATATCAGAGTGGAAATAAATGAAAGATCAATGAAACTAAGACCTGGTTTTTGGTTTTTTTTTTTGAAAAATTAAACAAAATTGACCCACCTTTAGCTACACTCATCAAGAAAAAAGACAAGACTCAAAGAAATAAAACAAGAAATGGAAGAAGAAATATTCTAAGTGATCATTTACAAGTCAAGACATGGAAGCAACCTAAGTGTACATACAACGGATGAATGCGTACAGAAAAATGTGGTAGCTATATATAATGCAATAGCATCCACCCATTAAAAAGGAGGAAATCTTGCCATTTGCAACAACATGGATGGACCCTGAGGGTCCAAAACAAAACAAAACTGAACTCATTCATACATACAGAGAACACACTGGTGGTTGCCAGAGGTGGGGGCTGTGGAGAATGGATGAAATGTGTGAAAGTGGTCAAAAAGCACCAACTTCCAGTTATAAAACAAATAAATCCTGGGGATGTAATATGTGGCAATGCAATTATAGTTAACAACGTCGTATTGTATATTTGAAATTTGCCAAGAGTAAACCTCAAAAGGTCTCATCACAAGAAATAAAATTGTAACTATGTGTGGTGATGGATATTAATGACTTACTGTGATGATCATTTCACAATATATACAGATATAGAATCATTATCTTGTACACCCGAAATGTGTTACTTATAAATTATATCTCAGTAAAAAAGAGATAAACTTAATAGTCACAACTAATGGTATCTAGAAGTTAAAGTCCATACTCTGAATTAATATTATTGTTTTTCTCTCTGTGAACTAGGTAGTATGCTTGTAAACAGCACATACCTGCACAGGTTGGTTCCATCATATGGGGAAATCTCAGTCTCATCGTACACCTGGTTTTGTTCAAGAATCCTATATTCCTTCTAAGTTTACTTGGTATTTCATCCTGAACTGTTGCTATTGTGAAATATTGTACTCTTTCCAGGTCCCAATCCCACCTCTAAGTCCACAGATAGATCAAAGGGTGAGTGCATGCAGAGCAACATGGTGACAAATGGTTTTATTAATATTTCTTCATCTCCTTTATTTCCCAGGCATCAAATCCTATCATTTCTAATTCAGCAATGTCTCTTTGTTACTCCTGTTCTGTGCCCAGAGTGACTCACTATCCTATTTTAGAAGACCCTTCTCTGGGATCTCCTCACCTCCAAATTCAATCTCAGTTAATGTGCCCTTCACACTGATTCCAGGATAACTTCCCTAAAACACAGGTCAGATCATACCCTTTCCTTCCTCACGTTTTCTTCAACAACTTTCTATTACCTAAAAACAATCTCTGCCATGACTTTGAAGTTCTATAGTCTGACCCTCAGTATCTATCCCTACCTAAGTATAGTTAGTATCTAATAGCTTATGGCTGTTTTAGGATTTGAAAATGATCAGTCTGATTATTATATACTGAATGAAATAGAAGAGGCAGAATCTGGAACCAGAAAAAAATCAACTAGTGGGTGGTTGAAAGTATAAAATGTAAAGTAGAGAAGAGCTAAAAAAAAAAATAAAAAGAAAAAAAAAAGGTGATAGCATTTGGAGTTTGATGGGTATAATATTGTTTACTTTTATTTACTAATTGTTTACTTTTATTTACTTTTTGTTTACTTTTATTTACTTTTTGTTTACTTTTATTTTCTCTAAATTTAACCTCTAATTGTTTACTTTTATTTTCTCTAAATTTAACCTCTTCTAGGTAAGGTGCTGGAGTGTCTATATGCTGCATTTTCTAACAAACACATATGCAAAGCCATATTTGCTCTAACAATATCTTTTCCTACAGACTTGTCTTTTTCCCTTTTCTGAGTTGAGATCATTTTCAGTTGAGGTGTCACATATGGCCAACATCTCTTCAAATGGTGGCTCCTTCTTTGTTCCAGTTTAGTTGTCCTTCTAGCTGTTTCCAGGTTTAGATACTAGCTATAATATGTAGGAGGGAAATTAACCATTGTTTTTCACAGTAGTGTTTTAAATATTGTTTGCTTTCCATGTTTTCTAATTTATTCATTCATTTGACAATTTTTTCATCAAATATTTATTATGGGCCAAGTACTATCCTAGTCATGAAAGTAAAACAGTAGTTGACTAACATACGCAATCTCGTATGGAAGAAGTCTGAGTCTATTACAAAATTCATCAGGAATTACATTATCCAGATCATGTATAAAAATGTCAAATTTGCTCAGGCAACAGTTTCAGGATACCTAATTTCAACTTCAGTCTCCTAATTTTCTATTTGTTATATTCCCTATCTGTAAGGATTTTTTTTTAAGATTTTATTAATTTGACAGAGAGAGACATCCAGCGAGAAAGGGAATACAAGCAGGGGGAGTGGGAGAGGAAGAAGCAGGCTCCTAGCAGAGGAGCCTGATGTGGGGCTCGATCCCACAACACTGGGATCACGCCCTGAGCCAAAGGCAGACCTTAACGACTGTGCCACCCAGGCACCCCAGGATTTTTTGATTAAAAAAATCCTCCTTATTTAAATTCTTATTATATATGAGATACTTAAATTTTTTTAGACATGGAATTATATAAAAGGGTATATTAAATTCTAAATGAATATAATTATTGTTCCCCACTTTTTCACAGGTTTGTTAGATGGCAGCAAATAGTCCATATTCCTAGGGGGATAAGATTGCAACAGTGATTTTAGTATAAAACACACCAGACTGAGAATGTGGATAATAACTTATAAATTACAATCATAGAGATACTTGAAGTCGGATTCACACTATGTCACTTTCAGAGTTTGTGAACATGAGCAAATTCTTAGACATTGCCAAACCTCAGAATTTTCATCTATGAAACCAGAATACTCATAGAGCTGAAATAGGCTTAATTTAAATTTTAATTTTTAATAAATTTTATTTTAATAATGATTTAAAAATTTATATAAGGTGTCTTATGCAGAGTCCAGCATATCATGGGCACCCAAAGGTACCTATTTTTTTTTTTTTTTACTATTAATACTTCAGCTTTCAACCAATTTAGTTGAAGTCAATAAGCATTAAGGACATTAAGAAGGAATTTCTACCACATGGAACAACATAGATGAACCAAGAGGACATTATACTAAGTGAAATAGGCCAGCCACAGGACAAACATTGCACGATTCTACTCACTAAGTATTCAAAGTAGTCAAACTCATAGAAGCAAAGAGTGGAATGACAGTTGCCAAGGCTGAGGAGAGAGGGAAATGGGGAGTTGCTGTTCAACAGGCATAAGTTTCAGTTCTAGAAATCTTCTGTACAACACAGTGCCTATAATTAATAAAACAGTATTGTGCACTTCAAAACTTAAGAGACTAGATCTTATGTTGAGAGTCTTTACAATAAATAAATAAATAAATAAATAAAAGGAAATTTTTGGAGGTTATGCATATGTTTATTACTTGATTGTGGTGATGGTTTTATGGTTGTATGCATATGTTCAAACACCAAATTGTATACATAAAATATGTCCATTTTTAATATAACAACTATATCTCATTAAAGCTTTTTTTTTCCTAAGAACAATATGTTCCAGCCCTTATGATAAAGAAGGGAGCAAAAATAAATGACTATATCCCAGCTTTTGTGAAGTTCCAATGCCTAGTGGAGGAGATATACTCATAGTCTTCATGGTAAGCTCTCAACCTTAGGGACTGCGTCTGTTTTTGCATACCACTGACTCTCAGTGCTAATCACAGTGACTGAAATACTTATTTGCACAGGGAAGGGAAGCCAGTCATAATCCCAAATATATTACATTAATCAGTTCTGATTTTCATCTTTAAGAACAGTCCAGGGGCGCCTGGGTGGCACAGCGGTTAAGCGTCTGCCTTCGGCTCAGGGCGTGATCCCGGCGTTATGGGATCAAGCCCCACATCAGGCTCCTCTGCTGTGAGCCTGCTTCTTCCTCCCCCACTCCCCCTGCTTGTGTTCCCTCTCTCACTGGCTGTCTCTATCTCTGTCAAATAAATAAATAAAATCTTTAAAAAAAAAAAAAAAAACAGTCCAAAAATGGTCAAACCAGTAGCACTGGCAACAGAATATTTTATCTCCTTGCCCAGAAAGCCAGATTTACCATGAAACCAGTGAAGCTTATCTCAGAGTTCCCTACCTCTTAATTTTATATTAATAATTCACATACTTTTTTTTTTTTTAAGAGGGCCTTCCAAATTGTATAAACTTCAGGCAACAAAAAACCTGGGTCTACTATCCTTGCTAAGGTTTACACAACTCTCACTTAAAATGGGAGTGGGATTAAATTTTTAAAAAATGATAAAATAAAAAGTCATATGGGATAATGAAAAAAAATGATATATGTGCTAGAAAGGGCTGTTACCTGTTAATACTACTTCTGCCCATTGAGAGAAAGTACTGTAAGTACTGGTATAAACTGTAGTTGTGTCTTATGATTAGAATACAAACCTTATGAAAAATGGAGATGTTTCTAAAATTATTTCAAATGCAACAGTCAATATTTCTTTTAAAACAGAAACACAGGGGGCTCAGTCTGTTAAGCATCTGACTTAGGCTAAGGTCATGATCTCAGGGTCTTGGGATGGAGCCCCATGGTGAGCCCTGCAGCAAGCTCCTTGCTCAGCCAGAAGTCTGCTTATCCCTCTCCCTCTCCTTCTGCCTCTGCCCCCAATCCCTCCCCTCCACCGCTTGTGCTCTCTCTCTTCCAAATAAATAAAATCTTAAAACTCAGAAACGCAGAATACAAAGTGTTTTATTTAATATATTCTACTAAGTGAACTCGGTGTAGCATTGTTTATTTCCCCTTATAAAAAGCACAGTCCTATTCAGAATCACCCTGAATCGACATCTAAGTGTCCAACAACCTAAAAATATTTTTAAAAAGACCTACTTATCATTTACCATTAAGTAGACCTTGATATGCATATCTGAGAAACTGTAGATAAATATGGGTCTCCTCACAATGAACAGCAAAATACAGTTTTAATTTATAGCTATCTTCTCCGAAGATAAAGCTTTAAATATGTATCTATTCAATAAGATAATTTTTCTATTAATTTATCTCCATATATTCTTTTGGTGGTGTATAAACCCAGTTCTCTCTCAAACCACCAAACTTTGAGTTTAAAAGATGATTGTTTAACACTCAGAGCAACAATCATAATCATTTCATTTCTTCAGTTCCATTAAGATGAAAAAAAATTATCAAGTAGAATATATATACCCTTCACAGCACTTGCTGTTTCCAGCCTAATTTCCAGCCTAATTTACTTTCTAATTAGAAAGTCTATCAGTTAGTCCTATTAATGGAATAATTTCTAGCCTGAGAAAAATGCTTATCATTAATTCTGATAAATCTAATAAATAACTTTGGAAACATGTTTGTTTTTATTCCATTGTATTCCAAAATATCCTGAAATATGGGCTTGTCCAAGTAGAAAACACTCAAGGTTTAAAAAAAAAAAATGCTTACACCAACATTTCCAAAATTAACTCAAATGTCTCTATATAATCTCTTAAAATATAAATAATATGTTCACCTAAAATAGGTTGACACTCAGATCTTTGTTTCTAATACTATTCTCCAATTAAAGAGGAAATGACAGATTTTAAGCCTGGGCCTGGAAATATACAGAATGAGCCTGGAGCATTTATAGTGATAGAAAGTAAGGAAGTGCTCAAAATACACACAGTCACAGAAGAAAGCTGAAAGGATACTACCTGTGCCAAAGAGCCTCTTCCTCACCAAGCCTGCAATTTACCTAAAAAAAAAAAAAAAAACCTCAAAACATTAACTAAAAAAGATATATATATGTAGATATATATATGTATATATATTACAAAAAATACCTCAAAACACTAACTCAAAAAGATATATGTGTGTATATATATATATATGTGTGTATATATATGTGTGTGTGTGTATATATATATATATATATACACACACACCCACATGTTCATTGTATCATTACTTACAAAGGCCAAGGTATGGAAGTAAGCTACGTATCCATTGGTGGATGAATGAATAAAGAAATGTGGTTTATATATCTATATATAGATATATAAATCTATATATAGATATATAATGGAATATTATTTGGCCATTAAAAAGAAAGAAATATTGCCATTATGACAATATGGATAGACCTTGAGGGCATTATGCTAAGTGAAATCAGAGAAAGATACAGTATGATCTCACTTACATGTGAATCTAAACAAAACAAAACAAACAGCTCCAAATATAGAGAACAGACTGATGGTTGCCGGAAGTAGGGAGTGGGGGAACAGGTAAATGGGTATAGGGAGTCAAAAGATACCACAAAAAAAAAAAAAGGGAAAAAAAGAAAAAGCCCGCAATTTTCAACCCGATACTAGGAACGCCCAAGAATGTGTAATATACACACACACATGAATCTTCCTTGCAGGAGAACCCCAAAGAATTTGTGTAGATAATCTAACCTCAAGAGGTGGAACAAAAGTTCCTACTCCTGAAGTGTGGGCTATACATAGTGATACCCTTCTAAAGAGTGCATCATGGAAAGGAGGGAAAGAAAAGTAACTACAGTTGAGAAAATGGACAAATACTTCAGCCAGATGATCAAAATTAACACCAATAGTAATGAGTCATGTTGACAGTATGGACCTTTGCCATGATGCAATGAAAATGGCATTTACCTCAGGGTATTTCTCCTCAAAACCCATAACTTCTGTACGATCATGACTAAAGGGAAAAAATTGGGGGCGGGGGGGGTTATAAGTTAATACAACCATTCTGGAAAACTATTTGCCAATATATACTAAAGGTAAAGATATGCATACCGTATGACTAAATAATTCCAATCCAAGGAATATACCCATCAGAAATGCATAGATAGTAAATACATGTTCTAAAGTGTTCATAGTAGCATTATTTATAATAACAAAAACTAGAAACTTCCCAAGAACAGAATGAAGAAACATTGTGGTATAATCACACAGTGGAATACTGTACAGCAACAATAGTTAACTATTACAGTACCCAAAATATAAACGTATTTCATAAACATGTTGAACAAATGTAGACAGACACAAGATTACAGAAAAATATGATTCCATTTATAAAAAGTACAAAAATGGGTACAATTAGTATGTTGTTAGAAGTTAGCAGAATAGTCTATTATCACCTTTTTTGGGGGTGGGGAGGGTAGACAGTAGATTAAGAGAATAAGGTTTACAAAGATTAAATGACTAACCTGGTATTTTAACATTTGTTTGCTCATAAAACCTGTGACCCTAATCCTCAAATATAGTAAGAGGTGGGATGAGGGCAGCTTATTTGACACATAGTCAATGCATGAAAATGCGTGGGGCTTTATACTTACAATGTATCCACTTTTCTTTCTATATGTCTATGATTTAAAGAAAAACAAAAAAACAAAAATAGTGTTGTCAAGCCACCTGGCTTGAATGATATTCTTCCGTTTTACAATATGATTATATTTACACTCAGATTATGTTTTCTCACCTTTCATTGATTTTTGCACCTCTTCATAAATTTGGTAGGCTAACCAATAGGAACTTTCGTGTGAAGAGAACTATATTTCATATATATGTATTATATTTATATTATTTATGTTGTATTTTATATGAACAGATCTACAATGAGAATATTTTTATATTTACTTTTTGCCAAATTTCACTCTATACTTCCTCTCCTACATCTACACCATTCACCCATTTAAAATGATCTTTTGGGGCGCCTGGGTGGCACAGCGGTTAAGCGTCTGCCTTCGGCTCAGGGTGTGATCCTGGCGTTATGGGATCGAGCCCCATATCAGGCTCCTCTGCTATGAGCCTGCTTCTTCCTCTCCCACTCCCCCTGCTTGTGTTCCCTCTCTCGCTGGCTGTCTCTATCTCTGTCAAATAAATAAATAAGATCTTTAAAAAAAAAAATGATCTTTTAAAAGAATGTAAACTCTAATGTCAGATATTTTTCAGGCCCACTTTTTTTTTTTTTTAGGTCTTTAATGCATGGGGGTGAATTCCTGTTTGAAAGTTAAAGATCTGTGTCACACGCAGGCTTTCTAATAAAAACCCCAGAGGGATGCCTGGGTGGCTCAGTCGGCCGACTGACTTGATTTCTGCTCGGGTCATGATCTCAGGGTCATGAGATCTAGCCCCACGTAGGGCCTCCCTGCTCAGTAGGGAGTCTGCTTCTCTCCCTCGCCTTCTGACCCTCCCACTGTACCCTCTCCCTTTCTTTCTAAAATAAATAAATCTTTTTAAAGGAAAAAAAGAAAAAACCATCACAAAGTAATAGATTATATAGGGGTAGCACTACAAAATGATAAACAATGCTTAAGCAGACTTCTGTATTTCAGTTAAATGTTACTGGATAATTTGAATTCTGGTTCCTAGGCTCAATAACTATACCCATTTCAGAGTAATAAAGTTAACCAAATGCTAAAGGAATAAACAAGCAATAAAATTAGAATGACCACAGGACTTCCTTGGTTTACATAGCAGTTAAGAACTAATCAATGAATCTTAAGTAATTGAAGATCAATAATAATGTATTCCATGCTTAGCAGGTAATGGACACTGTGCTAAATACTTGATATATGTTATCTTATTTAAATCTTACAAATCCTTTTTGGTTTTTGGTTTTCTTTTTTTTTACAGATTAAGGCAGTAAGTCCTATAAAGATTAAGTGACTGACCTATGACCTGGTATTTGAAAACATTTTTTTTCATAAAGCCTGTGTCCTAACACCAAATATAGCCATCGATTATAGCCATTTCCTTCTAAAGAAATGACTGATGTGAACAAATAGAAATGTTTCATGTTTTCATAAAATTTAAGTTCTAATGGGATTATTTGTTTTGGATACCTAAGTCTGAACCTAAGACTGAACAAACAACCCTGATATAGACAATATTCATTAGTCTAATTTCTTGATACAAGTAAATATTTATGAGCCTGGAACCATAGATGTTTTATTTGTTATGATTAAGTATCCTGATATTCTGCTGATCAACTTAAAAATGAACATCCTATATCTCTGTGATTGTTGTTCACTAACAACAAGACAAATTAAAAGAACATAAAAGTCACTTCAGAGTTCACCCTTTAGGTATGCCTACTGTGAGCATGTTGGACTTTCTTCCAGACATATTCCAATTAACCTATTAAGACATTGTTTCATATCTTTAATAGCTGCTAAATAGTCTATTATACAGACAAATCAAAATTTATTCAACTAGCTCCCTAGTGATGGACATTACCTCAATTTTTTTTTATTTTTTATTTTATTTTAGTTTTATTTATTTATTTTTGTGTGTGTGGTACGTGAAGGGGAGAGCTTCTATAAACTTTACAATGTAAACATCTCCATGAGGTCTTATGCAATCATCTCTTTAGTGCCACATTTTCATCCTTTGGCACATTACATAGAAAATAGGATCTGTAGCTCTAATGAAAATACGGCAACAAATTCTCACCTGTCCAAGCTGACTGCAGGCCTCCCAGTGGTGGTGTTCAGGCAGCTTGTGTGTCTGTGCAGAGCTGCTGGTCCTGAATGCTCTCATCAGGAATTCCACAGAACGGTCTCAACAAATGAACCACATGGGTTGGCCTGGGTTTGTCTCCAATTACCTGGGCCCATTCCTGAGTAAAAGCCATAGCTCTTTCTGAGAATACCCATGGACAATCCTTTTAAATTGTATATTAAAAAAACCAACCACATTTTCACATTCCAGACGAAGTGGTCTAAAGTCATCTGTTTTATAGTCATGTTGAATTGGCCTGTTTTTAATTTAAAGCTAGAAAATTCCTCTAACCTACGGGATAGTCTGGTGACAAAATGAGAAAGTCTTACAAATGGTTGATGCAAGGGGATATCTCGAACCCTAGAAAAGTATTTTCCCAGGATTCCTACCAAAAACTTCCACTGTGTAGGTTTGCTGTGATGGGACTAGAAAATTCTTAGCTCCATGTCTGATATAGGAAGAGACCAATAAAGGTTAGTTATTACATTTTCGCAAATTCTCTATATATCCCCTTGACCCACTACCTCTAACTGAAATCGTGTTCTCAGGAATTTCTCTGCCTGCCCAGGTATGTATGTTGGGGTGGGAAGGGTATATTTTCTTCCCATAAAGTCCTGTCAGTTCTACTGACAAAAAATATTATGAGAGTATCCACTGCTTATCGAATTCATCCCAAAATTCTAATCCAAACATTTAACCTTTCACATACAAATTACTTTTATAAACTGCATGGGGCACCTGGGTGGCTTAGGGGGTTAAGTGTCTGCCTTCAGCTCAGGTCATGATCCCAAGGTCCTAGGTTTGGAGCCCTGTGTCAGGTTTGCTGCTCAGCCGGGAGTCTGCTTCCCCCTCTCCCTCTGCCCCTTCCTACTGCTTGTGCTCACACCCTCACATCTTAAACCAACAAGAAAACAGACTCCTTACTGGTCCCTACATCTGATCAAATACCCTTATCCTTCTCTATAGAGAGGCAGAATGAGGTTTTCAAATGCAAATCTGATCTTGTATTTTCCTTGTCAACCACTTTGAGTGACTTCCCTTTGCTATAGGATGGGGTCCACGTAGGGGCACCTGGGTGGCTCAGGCAGTTAGTCATCTGCCTTCAGCGCAGGTCATGATCCCAGGGTCCTCTCCCTCTGCCCTTATGCCTGCTTGTGATCTCTCGCTCAAATAAACAAATAAAATCCTTTAAAAAAAAAAAATAAGGTCCACACCTGTACCATGGGCATTCTTCTATAATCTCAACTTCTGCCACACTGGTCTTCTGTTAGGACCCCCAAAGCACCAGGGACCTAACTAGAAGATGCTTTCCCCTCTGTCTGAAAGCCCCATCTCCTAACCCAACACCTGTCTACATGATGCCTTTTATATTTCAAGTTTAAGCTTAGAAGGTCTTTTTTGACTTTTCCCACCCTCTAGTTAGGCTCAGATTCTCTGAGGGTAATCCCGAGGCACCTCTTCACAATCGCCATCAATTCATTGCTAATGCATTTGTTTTGTCTTACAGCAGCTTTCCACGCTCCAATCTGAACTCCTTCGGTTACAGACCCTAGTCTCCCTGCTCTGTCTCCTCACCTCATACAGTTCCGGACAAACGGCAAATGCTCAGAACTACCTGGTGAATGAAAGTTTACAAAGTTAGGTATTTGGAAGTCAAAAGCAGCTTATTTCTATTCTGGCAGTATATCAGATTCACCAGAGTGCCCTCTGATGAAAATATTTACTTATAATTTTTTACTTATAAAAGCTGAGATAATATTAAAACCACCCAGCAATGACAAACAAATACCGCTATTCACATATAGGATAGAAGAGAGATTTTAAAAACTGGATATGTCTATTCCTAAATATGGTATTTTCATTTCAACATAAATGGAATGTAATATTTATCAAAGTCTCTGCAACACTCAGTGAAACACCGTATCTGTCAACAGGTAAAGGCAAATTAAATCAAATACATGGAACGTGTTGTACCAGATTGCTAGGGTTGTGGCAACAAAAGACCCCAGACTGGGCGGAAGGCTTAAATCACAGAAATCAATTTTCTCCCAGTTCTGGAGGCTGGAAGTCCCAGATCAGGTGTTAGCAGGTTTGTTTTCTTCTTGATATGGTTTTGGAATATAGGTGACGTTCAGTGGGGTGGAGTCCAGAGCCAACAAGAATTTGTGTTTGGTGCAAAGTGGTATTTATTAAAGCACGGGACAGGGCCTGTGGGCAGAAAGAGCTGCTGCCCCGGGGTTGTGAGGGGTGGCTGATTATATACCATGGGGTTGGGGGAGGTAAGGAAAAAGGGAGGCTGAGAAAGTACTTTCATATGTTAGAGAAGACTCACAGGATACCGGAGGCCTTGCCATTGTCAAGTTAAGGTTGTTTTTCCCTCTAGCAAGGCATTAACACGAAGACAGTTGGGAAATTCCCAGAGGAACATTATACGCTGCCTGCTTCAAATATCTGTCAATGGGCTGCAGGTTATAAGGACATTTAATTGTATCTACATTTCCTTCTGGAAGCTAGGTTAGTGATAGAAATGCTTTGTTCTTGTAGATCCCTAAAACATTTGTAAACTTAGGGAGACTCATGTCTTGCGGGATTGCGATCTCTGTAAGTTAAGTATTTGTTTTTCCTTTAGGGCAGCCAAGAGTGCCTGAGGAATGTCACACATATCGCATGGGGGTGGTGTGGGGTGTCAGCTTCTGCTTTGTCCTCAGCTTGCCTTCTGTTCCCTCATCATTTTGAGTACTCTCTCTCGGGCTTGTAGATGGCTGCCTTATTCCTGCGTCCTCACATGGTGTTTACTCCGTGTGTGTGTGTGTGTGTGTGTGTGTGTTTGTGCAAATTCCCTGTGTCTCTCCCTCCTCTAAGGAGGACACCAGTCCTACTGGATTAGCACCCCCACCCCTATCCCTCACAACTTCATTTAAACTTAGTTATCTTTTTAAAGGTCTTACCTCCAATAGTCACCTTGGGGGTTAGGGTTTCAACATCTGAATTTGGGGGAGACACAGTCCAATCTATAACAGAAGTCCAAATTCTCTTATCTCAAAGTTGTTACTGATGAGGGAACTGAAGGCAAGCTGAGGACAAAGCAGAAGCTGACACCCTGCAACAACCCCCCCATGGGATGTATGTGACATTCCTCAGGCACTCCTGGCTGTCCTAAAGGACAAAGAAACAGTCCTTACTACCTACAGCCGATTGACAAGCCCATTGACAAGTCCTTGAAACAGGCACGGTGACATTCCTCCAGGAACTCAGCAGCCTCGATGTTGATACTTTGCTAAGGGCAAAAGGCAGTCCTAGCCTGACCCCCTCCCCTCCACCAAGATCCTGTAAGTCTACTTTAACGTATAAAAACTCCTTTGGAAACTTCCTTTATCTCTAACGCCCCCCCCCAAGATGNCCCCTCCACCAAGATCCTGTAAGTCTACTTTAATGTATAAAAATTCCTTTGGAAACTTCCTTTATCTCTAACGCCCCCCCCCCAAGATGCGTGTTGGCAATCATCCCCCAAGCATATGGCCCACCGATACACACCTGAAGGGTCTCATGACTAAGGTGTTATTAGACGGTAATAAATGACCTTTTCCAAACAGTAGCTAGCCCCCTCAAGGTACTGGAAACCTTGGTTCCAAAATTCCTTAGAGACTTACGCTATCCCTAACCCCCTCTCAACTTGAGGGTATGTAACGGGCCATTNTGGCCCACCGATACACACCTGAAGGGTCTCATGACTAAGGTGTTATTAGACGGTAATAAATGACCTTTTCCAAACAGTAGCTAGCCCCCTCAAGGTACTGGAAACCTTGGTTCCAAAATTCCTTAGAGACTTACGCTATCCCTAACCCCCTCTCAACTTGAGGGTATATAACGGGCCATTCCTCACAACCCAGGGCAGCAGCTCTTTCTGACCACGGGTCCTGTCCCCGTGCTTTAATAAACCACCATTTTGCACCAAAGACGGCTCAAGAATTCTTTCTTGGTCGTTGGCTCTGGACTCAACCCCACTGAACCTCACGTATAGCTCCCCAGCCTCATCAGTTACCACAAAGGGAAGACACGCACCTGCGGAGCAAATCTGTGCCATCAGTTACACCAAGTATATGCTACTGAGTCCTGTAGTGTTGATAAGGCACAGAAAACATTTTTTTGTGTGTGGTTTGCAACAATTAGGACAAATTCTCCTCGTTGTTATTATTGCTAGGATTCTGCCAACAGAAGTTTATTTTTTTAGGGAAACCCAGCAGGTCACTGTTGTAAATAATTATTACCGTTTGTATGTGCAGACTAATCCCCAGAGCCATCCAACCATGTGTGTGTCATTTTTTCCCCTCCTGTCACCCTCTTTTGACCCTGAAAGCTCCACCATTCTCTTGGGTATACAGTGTGAAAGCTGACAGAGTAACAAATGTTACAGTTAAGTTTAACACTGTGGTTGTCATTCATCTATAAAAAGCCCACATTCCTAGTTAAAATTAAAGCATATTTTTACATAAGATTTTCATAGTGATTTTATATTTTTTAAGAATTAAACATATTTCTTTATTAACTGCCTTCAAGAATCCTGATAACTAGACTATACATCACATCAAAATTTAATGGTTATTTATTTACTAAATGGAATATTACTATTTAGAATAACAGATTTCTATCCTCACACCCATATTTTATATTCCCCTAATGTTTTCCCAGTTGAGTTTCCAATCCTTAC
Organism: Ailuropoda melanoleuca; assembly: GCF_002007445.2. Classification (NCBI taxonomy): domain Eukaryota; kingdom Metazoa; phylum Chordata; class Mammalia; order Carnivora; family Ursidae; genus Ailuropoda; species Ailuropoda melanoleuca. Next base: position 29,665,538 of record NC_048218.1, read on the forward strand.
TCCTAGACATCTTAACCTTAATCATGTTCATTTCAGTTCTGTGCCCTGAATACAAATAGCTCATTTTGCAACGCAAGCATATAAATAATTTTACCTTTTTTTTCTTCTTTCCGACCAGGTTTCTTCTTTTGCAAATCTACCTTCCACGCATAACCCTAGTTCAGAATCCTTTTCTGCACGGTTGTTAATTATAAACATACATTTTATGTTTTAGCCTGTGTAGCACCACGGCTTTGACATCTTTGAAGAACGAAGGATCATCTAACTCAGGAAGGATTATTTTGCCATTCTGATTTGATCTTCCTCTACCTCTAATTTCACATCTCTTTTTTTTTTTTNCAGAGATAGAGACAGCCAGCGAGAGAGGGAACACAAGCAGGGGGAGTGGGAGAGGAAGAAGCAGGCTCACAGCAGAGGAGCCTGATGTGGGGCTCGATCCCATAACGCCGGGATCACGCCCTGAGGCGAAGGCAGATGCTCAACCGCTGTGCCACCCAGGCGCCCCTAATTTCACATCTCTTAAAAGTGCCATTTTTTTAAATCCTTGCNTAACGCCGGGATCACGCCCTGAGCCGAAGGCAGACGCTTAACCGCTGTGCCACCCAGGCGCCCCTAATTTCACATCTCTTAAAAGTGCCATTTTTTTAAATCTTTGTCTTTGTGGAAGAAAGTCTATTAATCCACTCTTCTAGGTATAAGGACCCAAAAGTCTATTCAAAAACCAGTAAGATTGCTTTTATTGCTTATTCCTATTCCCGAGGCGCTGCTACTCTATTGCATTCAGAAACCAGAATGTTCCTCATCCCTTATCTCTGCCACAAAAGACTTTTCTTAGAAATTTAGGATATTGGGCAATTTTACTTGCTGCTTCCCACTACCTGGTTTGCAAAGGTTGGGAGGGAGATGAGAAGGGAGACCCTAAGGCAGTAGTTTCCAGAGAGATGCTCCCAGGTTGGGACTGTCTCTGCAGATGTCAGGGAACAAACATATGGATACTTCCGGGAGGTGCCAAGTTACAGTGTTAGGGTTTTCAACCATTCAATTCATGAGGGCACTTTCACAATATGCAAGAAAAAATAAGTTCCCATGTTATATTTATATATTTAAGATATGCTTATAAAGAGCTATATAACAAACGCTGTTAAATTCAGTAATTTAAAGGTAAAATCGTATTCCATGAGAAAATAACATCTACACACTTGACGTTTGTATACACGTGGGAAGGATATATTACGTATTCAGTCAACAGGCTACACTTTCTATGTATCTGAAGGGTTATGACCCCTACAAATAGTGACATAGTGCCTCTCCTCACTCACACCCTCAGAAACGAAGGCCACGACTCAGAACCCCGTATGAGACATGAGAACTGATATCTGCTCCTCTTTGGCTGTGTAATTTAGGGCAAGTTACTTTGTCTCTTAGGTCAATGAGTTTTGTGAGGCTTCAAATTAAGTAAGATAGTGTGCATAAGAGCCCTCCATTCACTGACAAACAAGATTTACATGCAATCTTACAGGCCTGGATAAGGACTGCATAGGATATGATCGAAAGGCTACAAGCCTCTGGCATCCCCTTTGGAGGACCACCCCTGTGGAAGTATCTTATGGATNAGAATACTTATCTCAAGGCCCAGAGAAAAAGGCCTGGATAAGGACTGCATAGGATATGATCGAAAGGCTACAAGCCTCTGGCATCCCCTTTGGAGGACCACCCCTGTGGAAGTATCTTATGGATGGCATAACAGACTTTCTGGCTTCCTCTTCCCTGGCCCGAACTCTCTTCCGGCTGAGATGCAGAAAACAGAGTGGGGCAGCCCCTCTTAACTAGTCCCTGCTTCCATATTTGATAACATACCATGTTAAAAGCATTCTGCTGGGAGGAAGAATTTCTTTCCTCTAAGCTTTTCTAAATCCTTGACTGGGACGCCTGCAGCAAAGACGGAGCATACAAATTTATGACGAGTTCTACAGGATACAGGAAACTTTATAAGGAAACAAAGATTCAAAGAAGCAGTTAAGCCTCAGTGTTTCTCTGCCAGGCCTGATGAAGAGTGGAGTTGTGGAAAGATGTGACAGGACAAAGAGGGTGGGATGAAGTGCGACGCACTGGGACAAACACAGCAAGCCTGTTCCTTCAGATTTTGCTTTTTGTCCCTTAGTCTTTGGAGACAAGGATGCTCCTTTACCTCTGGGTATAGAGAAGGCAACTTTCACATGAAGGTTGAAAATCTGCTTCAGAGGAAGGTCAGAAAGTCCTTCCCTGGAAATGGTCAATATGCCTCTGTATCATATTTTGAGAGACTGTATCCTGAACTCTGTCATTTCCAAGGATCCCTCTTACCCTAGTTTCCCACTGAAACTCATTTTACCTGCGTGCAAACACAGCACAATTTAACAGGTTAAATGTTTTCTTTGTAATATCATTGGAAGAGGGAAAGATATTAGAAAAAAATTTGTTTGGGGTAGTTGGGAAAACAAACGAAAGGCAGTTTTTCCAATTTATAGCATCATGCCAAGCATTGGAATAAATCTATAAATTAATAAAGGCACCTCAGTGTTCAAAATAATATGTCTGAAATATTTCAAACTCTTGAATGATGTGAAAGTGTTGTGGAAAACAAAGGCGGAAGGAAATGTAGACAAAATTCAATGTCCTTACTACCTGCCTCCGGTTGATAAATACTTGAGGCCGGCAGAGTAGAACAATTCCTCCAGCAAGCTCCCCTCGAGGGGAAAAAACAACCTTATTTTGACAATAGAGCAAGGCCTTGGGTGTCCTGAGTCTTCTTTAGCATATGANGGCAGAGTAGAACAATTCCTCCAGCAAGCTCCCAGCTGTCTTAACATTAATAACCTTGCTAGAGGGGAAAAAACAACCTTATTTTGACAATAGAGCAAGGCCTTGGGTGTCCTGAGTCTTCTTTAGCATATGAAAATCCTTTTGGAACTTCCCTTACCTTCACTTCCCCCAGTCCCAAAGTATATAATCAGTTGCTTCTCACAACCCTGGGGCAGCGGCTCTTTCTTCCCAGGAGTCCTGTCCCCGTGCTTTAATAAAATCCCCTTTTTGCACCAAAGACATATCAAGAATTCTTTCTTATTGGCCGTCAGCTCCAGAACCCACCAACACAACATTCCAAGAACTACATCGAAAAGAAATTTAATTTAGGTCACTTAGTAACACAGTTCTGAGTGTACTCAAATAATAATACAAAATCAGGTTATACATTGATAAGTATGATTTGTGAATGCATCACGGCTATAGAGTTTTCAGTTCAGAAAATATTAAGCCAACTTAATGAAATAACCAACAGAGGTGTCATTTAGTGACAATGTGATCAAGGGTGTGTCATGCTTGGTAGGACGCGATTTGTCACCTTGGGCACCTGTCTGCTACTAAACAGAGTGCAAACAAGTCCACTGCCTCATTTATTGAGAACATTATGAAGCCTTCCACTAGTAATGGTTTTCAGTGTTCNGTATACTATTTAAACAAAATCAGGTTATACATTGATAAGTATGATTTGTGAATGCATCACGGCTATAGAGTTTTCAGTTCAGAAAATATTAAGCCAACTTAATGAAATAACCAACAGAGGTGTCATTTAGTGACAATGTGATCAAGGGTGTGTCATGCTTGGTAGGACGCGATTTGTCACCTTGGGCACCTGTCTGCTACTAAACAGAGTGCAAACAAGTCCACTGCCTCATTTATTGAGAACATTATGAAGCCTTCCACTAGTAATGGTTTTCAGTGTTCGCTGATCTAGGTCAGATTTGAACTGCTGACCTGGATGTGCAAGATTCCACAGCTGGCCACTCATTACCTGTGATAACAGGGGTTGCAAATAGTCTTTTGAAAAAAAAAAAAAAAACACTTAGAAAGGGGATATATATTGCTTCAATATCTTCAAAGGACTTCCTTTGTATATTGTTTCAAAATATCTCTTTCACTAATTTGCTTCAGTGATTTGCTTCCATTATTAGTATTTAGAATTCTGAAAGAATGTTTTATGCAAAGAAGGGATTATAAGGTTGAACAACCAGTCCTGCTGAGAAATATAATCAGTATTTATTCTTTAAATTTTCCTTAAAAATGATGGAAGAGAGTACATGAAAATTTATATTTCTAGTAGTCAGTCTTACATGTGTTTAAAAGCTACCAGATCTCTCTCAAATGCAGCAAACTGGAAACCAGCTGAACAAAACAATATCTCATAAGTCTTATGACACTGACAAATTAAAAATTAAGTATCTCACAAAACAGATCAGTAGCAAATGGTATGAGTAGATAGATGAAAAATGCATGTATAGCTTTTGCCCAACCAGTCTGTGCCTCCTCCATAGCAGATTCTCGTAACTTAGAGAATGTACATTACCCTGGAATAGTAATTAGATGCAACCTTCAAAGCAAGCTGAATAGCTGAACACCTTTGAGTAAGGGATTTCATAAATACACTATTAACATCAATATGATAATTTATAAGATTCTTATGTAAAGATCTTTTCTCACACTTTGTAAATTATTTCCTGACCCTTCCTTATAGATATGTTATTGCTTTTCTTACCAAAGCATGACTTTCTGACAAGCCCCGCAGATACAAATCCCTACCCCATCAGTCTCTGTGGTATGATGCAGGTTTCTCTAATATTCAATTCTAGTGCATTTCCTAGAAAACTATCACCCACACGCCCCAGTGTAAAAAGAAAATCACATTTAAGTGACTCTGTTCAAAAAAAAAAAAAAAAAAAAAAAACTCCTTATAGTCATCTCTTTGAAACTGAAGGGGGTCCAAGTACACGGTCCACAGCAACTCTTGAGTATTTTCCAATTCTAGAGCACCCAAGCTCCGGAAGATTCTTATCATCTGCTGTCTAATAGCATCTTTTTGAACTTCAACTGATCTCACGCCTACCATCTTGCTCTCTACAGCATGTTCCTTTCTGTACTCTGTGACCTTTCAGATAATGATCTGGCAAGTCACATAACCTGCAGTTCAGAGCCCATTCTAGAAAGGCAGTTCATCTGCTGCCTTTTTTTTTTTTTTTAAGTAAAGTAGAAAAGTAGCTTTTCTCTTTTTTCAGAAGGTGAGAATGCACAGATGTGTACAAGCCTGGGGTAAGGGTTATGCTGAAGGCAGAAGAATAACTCCTACAATGTGTTGGGTTTTGTTTTTGCTTTTTTGTCTCACACATTTGATTGAAACTCAGAGATGATATTTTTGCATCCAACAGCAAATATAAAAAGTCTATATGGCTTACGGGTTTGTGAGTAAACTGGCCTTTTATGTTGTTTGGTTATATTATGTCTACAATAGAGTTTGTTTAAAAGAAAAAATTTAGTGACACTCAAATGATTGTTGAGAAACATAACTCAAACAATTATTGTGCTGTGCAATGTGCTAAGTGCTTTTACATACAAAGCTCATTCTATTCACAAAGTAACTGTCAAGTAATATTTTACCTTGAATTTTATAGATGATGAAGCTGGGCTTGAATCACTTAATAATTAGCTAATTGTTAGCATGGAAATGAAATACTAGATTTAATATACCAGAGTTTGTCTCTAGAGAAAAATATTTGTATTTATTTATTTATTTTAAAGATTTTATTTATTTATTTGACAGAGAGACAGCCAGCGAGAGAGGGAACACAGGCAGGGGGAGCGGGAGAGGAAGAAGCAGGCTCCCAGCGGAGGAGACTGATGCGGGGCTCGATCCCAAGACCCTGGGACCATGCCCTGAGCTGAAGGCAGATGCTTAATGACTGAGCCATCCAGGCGCTCCAAGAGCAAAATATTTTAAACACTGTTCTATCCTCCATGACCACTATAGAAGAAGGAACCCCTATACCTCCTATTATCAAATGATATTGATGTAGGAAAGATGTTAGAGTTCAAAGCTGATGGCCAAGAAAGAATTCTTGAGATGTTTTTGGTGAAAAAGGTGATTTTATTAAAGCATGGAGACAGGACCTGTGGGCAGAAAGAGCCATGCTGGGATCATGAGGAGTGGCCCATTATATACCTTCAAGTTTAGAGGGGGTTAGGGATAGTGTAAGTGTCTAAGGAAGTTTGGAAGCAAGGTCTCCAGGACCTTGAGGGGGCTAGCTATTGTTGGGAAAAGGTCATTTATTACTGTCTAATAAAATCTGAGTCATGAGACCCTTCAGATGTACATCGGTTGGTCATATGCTTGGGGGATGATCAACAACATATATCTTGGGGATAAAGATAAAGGAAGTTTCCAAAAGACGTTTTATATGTTCGAGTAGACTTATAGGATTCTGGGGGTTGGGCTAAGATTGGCTTTTGCCCTTAGCAAAGTATTAACATTGAGGCAGCTAAGTTCCTAGAGGAATATCACTGTGCCTGTTTCAAGGACTTGTCAATGGACTGTAAGTAGTAAGGAGATTTAAGTTTCTCTTTTGCCTTTGTCCCCCACATCATTCCCCCCTTGAACAGTTTTGACCCTTAAATCTTTAAGGTTGCTGAGGATGGAAGGTCTCATCTTCTGTAACTTCTTCCTGCTGAATAGGGGCATAGAGAGGTCCCTCCCTATGGGTCAACATTGGTCAGTTGGGGCTTATATAGATAAAGGAATTATGAAAACAGAGGCAGTTAAATCCAAGGGAGACCACACGTGTGGATCTTCCTGAATGGAAAGGATCATCTGTCGTGTGGATCTTCCTGAATGGAAAGGATCATCTGTCGGCTTGAAGTTATGACAGCAAAGGAGTCTCATCACCAAGTAGAGAGACATTGGACAAAACAGCAACACGTGATTAGAATAACAAAAAGAAAAAAGAAGCCCAAAAAAGAGCCCTTTGATAGTTGACAAAAGCCCTCTTCCACTCCAGAAGTTTATCCAATCATGAAAGGAAAGCGAGGGATTAGTTAAAGTGCCAGTTTGAGTATTCATGTCAGTTAGAAACCCAGAAGCATTTTTGTGGTCACTTGGAGCGTGTGTTCTTATGATAACACACGTTCCACCTTGGGCAGCAGTAAAACCACCGAGTGCCCCTGTTTGTAGACTGCTTCACGCATTTGTACTACTTCAGTGCTTAGTAGAGAACTGTTACTTTGAGTATCACTCAGGGCTTTGACCATATACTTAAGAGCTTCCATGTGCCAAACAACATTGTCCAGTCCCAAAGAGGGAACAAAAATGGATGTTAGGTGGTCATACCAATGAAACACAGGACATGTTCACCATCATTTTAAATCTGGAAGTTTGGCTGGGATAGTAATGGTTTTAATAATGCATCCATGCATCCAGGGAAAACCCAGAGTACAGCGGCCTATCCAGCCTGGGGGAAGCCACGGCCACAACTTAGAGCCACACAGCCACTGGGTCCTGTTAGATGACAGTCATCTAATTCTGGGCCTCCTTTAAATGAGTCAAGATATCAAGGGCTATTCAGTTTTGGAGGACCATCTTTTGAATTTGTGTAACAAGAGGAGGTCTGTTGTCAATTTGTAGGGACCAAGGGAGTCCAAATCTAGGGACAATTTCTTTTAGCAAAATTCTTATCACCTCAGTGGCCTTCTTACCCAAATGAGTAGCCTGGTGTAAACCTTGTACTTCCTTCCATTGGTTTTTTTTGGGGGGTATACAGATTTTTCCCTCATTATAACAAGCCAGTCCTGTGTACTTTTTAAATATCCTCATTCCTGGACTCTGTGAATTTCTTGGTCTGAAGAGACTGGACTTATGGACTTTATTGGAGTTAAGACTAATAGAAGGCTTAATATTTGATTATTTTATTCTGCTTGCTTGGCTACACAGTCTGCCAAACTGTTTCCTTTAGGTTCTAAGGTCATAGAGTTCAGATGTCCTTTGAGGTGAATTACAGCGACCTCCTTAGGTAGATATACGGCCTCAAGAAGAGTAATAATTTCAGGCCCATATTTGATTGGGGAGTTATAGCTTGATAATAATCCCCTTTTCTTCCAAATTGCTCCATGGGCATGTAGGGCTAGGAAGGCATATCGGGAATCAGTATAAATATTAATTTTTAAGGCTTTGACAATTGCAAAGCACAAGTGAGAGCTATAGCATACCCAGCTTTTCTTATTCCCTTTTCCACAAAATATTGCCATCAGTAAACCAATTGTCATCTGCATTTTCAATAGGGGAATTTTTTAAATCTGGTTGGCTAGAATAAAAAAGACCAATAACCTTGTACATTATAGAAGTACGATGGTCAGATTCAGGTATAAGGGTAGCTGGGTTTAAAGTTTGACAGGTTTTAAGTATTATATCAGGTATATCTATAAGCATATAAGTATTTAAAAAGTCTGCCTCCCATCATCCATCAGTGGCCTTTGGCCTCTAAGACACTCTGGACCTGATGTAAAATCATTAGAGTCAGGGACTGTCCCATAGTGAGATTTGAGGCTCCTTTTACCAGGAGAGCTGTCAGATGCTTGGCTAAAGCCTTTGTTTGCAATTCTACCTCCATGCAAGTGGCTTTTAGGAAAAATATGACTATGGGATTAAAACCATCAAGAAGCTTTCTTTGTTTGAGGTCTAGCCTTAACAGTATCCGAATTACGAGGAATCACTGGCAAGTGGAAGAAGACTTGTCTCAGGAGATAAGGGCATCCCCAAGTGCATTATCCAATCCAATCATCAAGTGGGGTCATCTATTACCTCCACAAGTCCATAGTTAATCCCATGAAGTGGGGTATGCTCTGGCCTTTAAGGAGCGATTTTGTCATCCCAGCCACAAAGACTTGGTCAAGGTGATAGCTGAGTCATACAGTTATTGGGGCATCAATCTCATTTTTCAGCTATTCAAATAATCATATGCCCATTGGGTCCTTTTATTATCCCCACAGAATAACAAGCAAGAAGATTGTCTAGGAGCTATTGTGGCAATTTCTCTGAAGTTTACCTCAAGTTGTCTTACTTAGGTAAACAACAAACATTTAAAGACAATCAGATCTAGAATTTAACATCCACAAAGGTGTGTTATTGAATTCTAATTTTTCTCTTTAAAACCACTATTTCCAGAAATAGCCAAATCAAGACTAACTTGTTTACAAAACAAGTCCAATTTTAACAAACTTGGCCAAATTATTTACATAAGCTCAGCAAGAATAGTGATTGATATAGATCTTTTTAAAATCTGCTTTGCTGGGACTTTTATAAGGAATCTCTAGGTTGAACTTTTAGTAGTCTCTCCAGGACAGAAGCCAAGTCAACTACTTGCCATCAGACATGCCTGTATTACCTACAGCTATGGGCAGATTCCTCTTCGTGAGGATCCCTAAGTATTCTGAGCTTCCTGCACCTGCCAGGAAGTGACATTCTTTACTCACCTGGTGAGGCTGCTGGGAACTCCCTAAGCAGGGTATCAGGCCAACAGTTCCAAGGGGTTTTACAGCTCTAGATTTCAGAAAGTCAGTTCCTTAAAGCTCTTTGGTCATATCTGAGTCTATGCAGGTCTCTCAAATATGACGTTCCAGTCAAAGCCTTGGTAAAATAACCAGTATTTCCAATGGTGTCCCATTACAAGGAAAACTTAGCAAGTGACTGTGATTGCCATGGAAGAAAGGATACTTACTGAGACCTTTTGAATTTATACACACTCACACACACGTGTGTGTGTGTGTGTGTGTATGCATGTAACCAAAAAATATATATACATGTGTATATATACACGTAACCAATATATGTATGTATGTATATATATGTGTGTATGTATATATAT
>NC_048218.1:29676063-29740700 GCF_002007445.2 Ailuropoda melanoleuca
ACAGAGATAGAGACAGCCAGCGAGAGAGGGAACACAAGCAGGGGGAGTGGGAGAGGAAGAAGCAGGCTCACAGCAGAGGAGCCTGATGTGGGGCTCGATCCCATAACGCCGGGATCACGCCCTGAGGCGAAGGCAGATGCTCAACCGCTGTGCCACCCAGGCGCCCCTAATTTCACATCTCTTAAAAGTGCCATTTTTTTAAATCCTTGCCTGTGGAAGAAAGTCTATTAATCCACTCTTCTAGGTATAAGGACCCAAAAGTCTATTCAAAAACCAGTAAGATTGCTTTTATTGCTTATTCCTATTCCCGAGGCGCTGCTACTCTATTGCATTCAGAAACCAGAATGTTCCTCATCCCTTATCTCTGCCACAAAAGACTTTTCTTAGAGATTTAGGATATTGGGCAATTTTACTTGCTGCTTCCCACTACCTGGTTTGCAAAGGTTGGGAGGGAGATGAGAAGGGAGACCCTAAGGCAGTAGTTTCCAGAGAGATGCTCCCAGTTTGGGACTGTCTCTGCAGATGTCAGGGAACAAACATATGGATACTTCCGGGAGGTGCCAAGTTACAGTGTTAGGGTTTTCAACCATTCAATTCATGAGGGCACTTTCACAATATGCAAGAAAAAATAAGTTCCCATGTTATATTTATATATTTAAGATATGCTTATAAAGAGCTATATAACAAACGCTGTTAAATTCAGTAATTTAAAGGTAAAATCGTATTCCATGAGAAAATAACATCTACACACTTGACGTTTGTATACACGTGGGAAGGATATATTACGTATTCAGTCAACAGGCTACACTTTCTATGTATCTGAAGGGTTATGACCCCTACAAATAGTGACATAGTGCCTCTCCTCACTCACACCCTCAGAAACGAAGGCCACGACTCAGAACCCCGTATGAGACATAAGAACTGATATCTGCTCCTCTTTGGCTGTGTAATTTAGGGCAAGTTACTTTGTCTCTTAGGTCAATGAGTTTTGTGAGGCTTCAAATTAAGTAAGATAGTGTGCATAAGAGCCCTCCATTCACTGACAAACAAGATTTACATGCAATCTTACAGGCCTGGATAAGGACTGCATAGGATATGATCGAAAGGCTACAAGCCTCTGGCATCCCCTTTGGAGGACCACCCCTGTGGAAGTATCTTATGGATGGCATAACAGACTTTCTGGCTTCCTCTTCCCTGGCCCGAACTCTCTTCCGGCTGAGATGCAGAAAACAGAGTGGGGCAGCCCCTCTTAACTAGTCCCTGCTTCCATATTTGATAACATACCATGTTAAAAGCATTCTGCTGGGAGGAAGAATTTCTTTCCTCTAAGCTTTTCTAAATCCTTGACTGGGACGCCTGCAGCAAAGACGGAGCATACAAATTTATGACGAGTTCTACAGGATACAGGAAACTTTATAAGGAAACAAAGATTCAAAGAAGCAGTTAAGCCTCAGTGTTTCTCTGCCAGGCCTGATGAAGAGTGGAGTTGTGGAAAGATGTGACAGGACAAAGAGGGTGGGATGAAGTGCGACGCACTGGGACAAACACAGCAAGCCTGTTCCTTCAGATTTTGCTTTTTGTCCCTTAGTCTTTGGAGTCAAGGATGCTCCTTTACCTCTGGGTATAGAGAAGGCAACTTTCACATGAAGGTTGAAAATCTGCTTCAGAGGAAGGTCAGAAAGTCCTTCCCTGGAAATGGTCAATATGCCTCTGTATCATATTTTGAGAGACTGTATCCTGAACTCTGTCATTTCCAAGGATCCCTCTTACCCTAGTTTCCCACTGAAACTCATTTTACCTGCGTGCAAACACAGCACAATTTAACAGGTTAAATGTTTTCTTTGTAATATCATTGGAAGAGGGAAAGATATTAGAAAAAAATTTGTTTGGGGTAGTTGGGAAAACAAACGAAAGGCAGTTTTTCCAATTTATAGCATCATGCCAAGCATTGGAATAAATCTATAAATTAATAAAGGCACCTCAGTGTTCAAAATAATATGTCTGAAATATTTCAAACTCTTGAATGATGTGAAAGTGTTGTGGAAAACAAAGGCGGAAGGAAATGTAGACAAAATTCAATGTCCTTACTACCTGCCTCCGGTTGATAAATACTTGAGGCCGGCAGAGTAGAACAATTCCTCCAGCAAGCTCCCAGCTGTCTTAACATTAATAACCTTGCTAGAGGGGAAAAAACAACCTTATTTTGACAATAGAGCAAGGCCTTGGGTGTCCTGAGTCTTCTTTAGCATATGAAAATCCTTTTGGAACTTCCCTTACCTTCACTTCCCCCAGTCCCAAAGTATATAATCAGTTGCTTCTCACAACCCTGGGGCAGCGGCTCTTTCTTCCCAGGAGTCCTGTCCCCGTGCTTTAATAAAATCCCCTTTTTGCACCAAAGACATATCAAGAATTCTTTCTTATTGGCCGTCAGCTCCAGAACCCACCAACACAACATTCCAAGAACTACATCGAAAAGAAATTTAATTTAGGTCACTTAGTAACACAGTTCTGAGTGTACTCAAATAATAATACGTATACTATTTAAACAAAATCAGGTTATACATTGATAAGTATGATTTGTGAATGCATCACGGCTATAGAGTTTTCAGTTCAGAAAATATTAAGCCAACTTAATGAAATAACCAACAGAGGTGTCATTTAGTGACAATGTGATCAAGGGTGTGTCATGCTTGGTAGGACGCGATTTGTCACCTTGGGCACCTGTCTGCTACTAAACAGAGTGCAAACAAGTCCACTGCCTCATTTATTGAGAACATTATGAAGCCTTCCACTAGTAATGGTTTTCAGTGTTCGCTGATCTAGGTCAGATTTGAACTGCTGACCTGGATGTGCAAGATTCCACAGCTGGCCACTCATTACCTGTGATAACAGGGGTTGCAAATAGTCTTTTGAAAAAAAAAAAAAAAACACTTAGAAAGGGGATATATATTGCTTCAATATCTTCAAAGGACTTCCTTTGTATATTGTTTCAAAATATCTCTTTCACTAATTTGCTTCAGTGATTTGCTTCCATTATTAGTATTTAGAATTCTGAAAGAATGTTTTATGCAAAGAAGGGATTATAAGGTTGAACAACCAGTCCTGCTGAGAAATATAATCAGTATTTATTCTTTAAATTTTCCTTAAAAATGATGGAAGAGAGTACATGAAAATTTATATTTCTAGTAGTCAGTCTTACATGTGTTTAAAAGCTACCAGATCTCTCTCAAATGCAGCAAACTGGAAACCAGCTGAACAAAACAATATCTCATAAGTCTTATGACACTGACAAATTAAAAATTAAGTATCTCACAAAACAGATCAGTAGCAAATGGTATGAGTAGATAGATGAAAAATGCATGTATAGCTTTTGCCCAACCAGTCTGTGCCTCCTCCATAGCAGATTCTCGTAACTTAGAGAATGTACATTACCCTGGAATAGTAATTAGATGCAACCTTCAAAGCAAGCTGAATAGCTGAACACCTTTGAGTAAGGGATTTCATAAATACACTATTAACATCAATATGATAATTTATAAGATTCTTATGTAAAGATCTTTTCTCACACTTTGTAAATTATTTCCTGACCCTTCCTTATAGATATGTTATTGCTTTTCTTACCAAAGCATGACTTTCTGACAAGCCCCGCAGATACAAATCCTACCCCATCAGTCTCTGTGGTATGATGCAGGTTTCTCTAATATTCAATTCTAGTGCATTTCCTAGAAAACTATCACCCACACGCCCCAGTGTAAAATGAAAATCACATTTAAGTGACTCTGTTCAAAAAAAAAAAACAAAAAAAAAAACTCCTTATAGTCATCTCTTTGAAACTGAAGGGGGTCCAAGTACACGGTCCACAGCAACTCTTGAGTATTTTCCAATTCTAGAGCACCCAAGCTCCGGAAGATTCTTATCATCTGCTGTCTAATAGCATCTTTTTGAACTTCAACTGATCTCACGCCTACCATCTTGCTCTCTACAGCATGTTCCTTTCTGTACTCTGTGACCTTTCAGATAATGATCTGGCAAGTCACATAACCTGCAGTTCAGAGCCCATTCTAGAAAGGCAGTTCATCTGCTGCCTTTTTTTTTTTTTTTAAGTAAAGTAGAAAAGTAGCTTTTCTCTTTTTTCAGAAGGTGAGAATGCACAGATGTGTACAAGCCTGGGGTAAGGGTTATGCTGAAGGCAGAAGAATAACTCCTACAAATGTGTTGGGTTTTGTTTTTGCTTTTTTGTCTCACACATTTGATTGAAACTCAGAGATGATATTTTTGCATCCAACAGCAAATATAAAAAGTCTATATGGCTTACGGGTTTGTGAGTAAACTGGCCTTTTATGTTGTTTGGTTATATTATGTCTACAATAGAGTTTGTTTAAAAGAAAAAATTTAGTGACACTCAAATGATTGTTGAGAAACATAACTCAAACAATTATTGTGCTGTGCAATGTGCTAAGTGCTTTTACATACAAAGCTCATTCTATTCACAAAGTAACTGTCAAGTAATATTTTACCTTGAATTTTATAGATGATGAAGCTGGGCTTGAATCACTTAATAATTAGCTAATTGTTAGCATGGAAATGAAATACTAGATTTAATATACCAGAGTTTGTCTCTAGAGAAAAATATTTGTATTTATTTATTTATTTTAAAGATTTTATTTATTTATTTGACAGAGAGACAGCCAGCGAGAGAGGGAACACAGGCAGGGGGAGCGGGAGAGGAAGAAGCAGGCTCCCAGCGGAGGAGACTGATGCGGGGCTCGATCCCAAGACCCTGGGACCATGCCCTGAGCTGAAGGCAGATGCTTAATGACTGAGCCATCCAGGCGCTCCAAGAGCAAAATATTTTAAACACTGTTCTATCCTCCATGACCACTATAGAAGAAGGAACCCCTATACCTCCTATTATCAAATGATATTGATGTAGGAAAGATGTTAGAGTTCAAAGCTGATGGCCAAGAAAGAATTCTTGAGATGTTTTTGGTGAAAAAGGTGATTTTATTAAAGCATGGAGACAGGACCTGTGGGCAGAAAGAGCCATGCTGGGGTCATGAGGAGTGGCCCATTATATACCTTCAAGTTTAGAGGGGGTTAGGGATAGTGTAAGTCTCTAAGGAAGTTTGGAAGCAAGGTCTCCAGTACCTTGAGGGGGCTAGCTATTGTTGGGAAAAGGTCATTTATTACTGTCTAATAAAATCTGAGTCATGAGACCCTTCAGATGTACATCGGTTGGTCATATGCTTGGGGGATGATCAACAACATATATCTTGGGGATAAAGATAAAAGAAGTTTCCAAAAGACGTTTTATATGTTCGAGTAGACTTATAGGATTCTGGGGGTTGGGCTAAGATTGGCTTTTGCCCTTAGCAAAGTATTAACATTGAGGCAGCTAAGTTCCTAGAGGAATATCACTGTGCCTGTTTCAAGGACTTGTCAATGGACTGTAAGTAGTAAGGAGATTTAAGTTTCTCTTTTGCCTTTGTCCCCCACATCATTCCCCCCTTGAACAGTTTTGACCCTTAAATCTTTAAGGTTGCTGAGGATGGAAGGTCTCATCTTCTGTAACTTCTTCCTGCTGAATAGGGGCATAGAGAGGTCCCTCCCTATGGGTCAACATTGGTCAGTTGGGGCTTATATAGATAAAGGAATTATGAAAACAGAGGCAGTTAAATCCAAGGGAGACCACACGTGTGGATCTTCCTGAATGGGAAAGGATCATCTGTCGGCTTGAAGTTATGACAGCGAAGGAGTCTCATCACCAAGTAGAGAGACATTGGACAAAACAGCAAGACGTGATTAGGATAACAACAAGAAAAAAGAAGCCCAAAAAAGAGCCCTTTGATAGTTGACAAAAGCCCTCTTCCACTCCAGAAGTTTATCCAATCATGAAAGGAAAGCGAGGGATTAGTTAAAGTGCCAGTTTGAGTATTCATGTCAGTTAGAAACCCAGAAGCATTTTTGTGGTCACTTGGAGCGTGTGTTCTTATGATAACACACGTTCCACCTTGGGCAGCAGTAAAACCACCGAGTGCCCCTGTTTGTAGACTGCTTCACGCATTTGTACTACTTCAGTGCTTAGTAGAGAACTGTTACTTTGAGTATCACTCAGGGCTTTGACCATATACTTAAGAGCTTCCATGTGCCAAACAACATTGTCCAGTCCCAAAGAGGGAACAAAAATGGATGTTAGGTGGTCATACCAATGAAACACAGGACATGTTCACCATCATTTTAAATCTGGAAGTTTGGCTGGGATAGTAATGGTTTTAATAATGCATCCATGCATCCAGGGAAAACCCAGAGTACAGCGGCCTATCCAGCCTGGGGGAAGCCACGGCCACAACTTAGAGCCACACAGCCACTGGGTCCTGTTAGATGACAGTCATCTAATTCTGGGCCTCCTTTAAATGAGTCAAGATATCAAGGGCTATTCAGTTTTGGAGGACCATCTTTTGAATTTGTGTAACAAGAGGAGGTCTGTTGTCAATTTGTAGGGACCAAGGGAGTCCAAATCTAGGGACAATTTCTTTTAGCAAAATTCTTATCACCTCAGTGGCCTTCTTACCCAAATGAGTAGCCTGGTGTAAACCTTGTACTTCCTTCCATTGGTTTTTTTGGGGGGGTATACAGATTTTTCCCTCATTATAACAAGCCAGTCCTGTGTACTTTTTAAATATCCTCATTCCTGGACTCTGAATTTCTTGGTCTGAAGAGACTGGACTTATGGACTTTATTGGAGTTAAGACTAATAGAAGGCTTAATATTTGATTATTTTATTCTGCTTGCTTGGCTACACAGTCTGCCAAATTGTTTCCTTTAGGTTCTAAGGTCATAGAGTTCAGATGTCCTTTGAGGTGGATTACAGCGACCTCCTTAGGTAGATATACGGCCTCAAGAAGAGTAATAATTTCAGGCCCATATTTGATTGGGGAGTTATAGCTTGATAATAATCCCCTTTTCTTCCAAATTGCTCCATGGGCATGTAGGGCTAGGAAGGCATATCGGGAATCAGTATAAATATTAATTTTTAAGGCTTTGACAATTGCAAAGCACAAGTGAGAGCTATAGCATACCCAGCTTTTCTTATTCCCTTTTCCACAAAATATTGCCATCAGTAAACCAATTGTCATCTGCATTTTCAATAGGGGAATTTTTTAAATCTGGTTGGCTAGAATAAAAAAGACCAATAACCTTGTACATTATAGAAGTACGATGGTCAGATTCAGGTATAAGGGTAGCTGGGTTTAAAGTTTGACAGGTTTTAAGTATTATATCAGGTATATCTATAAGCATATAAGTATTTAAAAAGTCTGCCTCCCATCATCCATCAGTGGCCTTTGGCCTCTAAGACACTCTGGACCTGATGTAAAATCATTAGAGTCAGGGACTGTCCCATAGTGAGATTTGAGGCTCCTTTTACCAGGAGAGCTGTCAGATGCTTGGCTAAAGCCTTTGTTTGCAATTCTACCTCCATGCAAGTGGCTTTTAGGAAAAATATGACTATGGGATTAAAACCATCAAGAAGCTTTCTTTGTTTGAGGTCTAGCCTTAACAGTATCCGAATTACGAGGAATCACTGGCAAGTGGAAGAAGACTTGTCTCAGGAGATAAGGGCATCCCCAAGTGCATTATCCAATCCAATCATCAAGTGGGGTCATCTATTACCTCCACAAGTCCATAGTTAATCCCATGAAGTGGGGTATGCTCTGGCCTTTAAGGAGCGATTTTGTCATCCCAGCCACAAAGACTTGGTCAAGGTGATAGCTGAGTCATACAGTTATTGGGGCATCAATCTCATTTTTCAGCTATTCAAATAATCATATGCCCATTGGGTCCTTTTATTATCCCCACAGAATAACAAGCAAGAAGATTGTCTAGGAGCTATTGTGGCAATTTCTCTGAAGTTTACCTCAAGTTGTCTTACTTAGGTAAACAACAAACATTTAAAGACAATCAGATCTAGAATTTAACATCCACAAAGGTGTGTTATTGAATTCTAATTTTTCTCTTTAAAACCACTATTTCCAGAAATAGCCAAATCAAGACTAACTTGTTTACAAAACAAGTCCAATTTTAACAAACTTGGCCAAATTATTTACATAAGCTCAGCAAGAATAGTGATTGAAATAGATCTTTTTAAAATCTGCTTTGCTGGGACTTTTATAAGGAATCTCCAGGTTGAACTTTTAGTAGTCTCTCCAGGACAGAAGCCAAGTCAACTACTTGCCATCAGACATGCCTGTATTACCTACAGCTATGGGCAGATTCCTCTTCGTGAGGATCCCTAAGTATTCTGAGCTTCCTGCACCTGCCAGGAAGTGACATTCTTTACTCACCTGGTGAGGCTGCTGGGAACTCCCTAAGCAGGGTATCAGGCCAACAGTTCCAAGGGGTTTTACAGCTCTAGATTTCAGAAAGTCAGTTCCTTAAAGCTCTTTGGTCATATCTGAGTCTATGCAGGTCTCTCAAATATGACGTTCCAGTCAAAGCCTTGGTAAAATAACCAGTATTTCCAATGGTGTCCCATTACAAGGAAAACTTAGCAAGTGACTGTGATTGCCATGGAAGAAAGGATACTTACTGAGACCTTTTGAATNTATAGATCTTTTTAAAATCTGCTTTGCTGGGACTTTTATAAGGAATCTCTAGGTTGAACTTTTAGTAGTCTCTCCAGGACAGAAGCCAAGTCAACTACTTGCCATCAGACATGCCTGTATTACCTACAGCTATGGGCAGATTCCTCTTCGTGAGGATCCCTAAGTATTCTGAGCTTCCTGCACCTGCCAGGAAGTGACATTCTTTACTCACCTGGTGAGGCTGCTGGGAACTCCCTAAGCAGGGTATCAGGCCAACAGTTCCAAGGGGTTTTACAGCTCTAGATTTCAGAAAGTCAGTTCCTTAAAGCTCTTTGGTCATATCTGAGTCTATGCAGGTCTCTCAAATATGACATTCCAGTCAAAGCCTTGGTAAAATAACCAGTATTTCCAATGGTGTCTCATTACAAGGAAAACTTAGCAAGTGACTGTGATTGCCATGGAAGAAAGGATACTTACTGAGACCTTTTGAATTTATACACACTCACACACGTGTGTGTGTGTGTGTGTATGCATGTAACCAAAAAATATATATACATGTGTATATATACACGTAACCAATATATGTATGTATGTATATATATGTGTGTATGTATATATATATGTGTGNGTGTGTGTGTGTATACACACACACGCACATATATAATTATCTCTCCTTTCTAATTTCTTTTTTTTTTTTAAGATTTTATTTATTTGACAGAGATAGACACAGTGAGAGAGGGAACACAAGCAGGGGGAGTGGGAGAGGGAGAAGCAGGCTTCCCGCTGAGCAGGGAGCCTGATGTGGGGCTGGATCCCAGGGTCCTGGGATCATGACCTGAGCCGAAGGCAGACTTAATGACTGAGCCACCCAGGTGCCCCTCTACTTTCTAATTTCTAAACATTTCCCTCTCATGAAAATGATTTTGTGAAGTTCATTTTGTTTTCATAAAAGTATAAGTTAAGGACAGAGGAAAGCATTAAATTTGAATTTCCTTGGTTTTAGTCCTGAGGTGATTCAAGCCATTAAAGCTATTTAAACACCTTTCCTTTGGAATACAAGATTGCAGCATGCTGTCTTGAGGCAATGTAATGCTGAAAAACAAGACTTTAATGATTAAAAAAAAAGAGGAACAAAGACTGAGCTACTCTTGTCAGTGTCAGTAGGTAAATAGCGCTAATCTGTCTTCATTATTGCTATGCATGCTGTAATACCAGGTGGGAGAATGTGTAATATCTTTTACCATTATCCAAGAGCTAAGTACCATGAAGAAACTTAAAGGCAGAATTATCTTTGATCAACAAAAATGTGGCAATCATTTCAGTCTGAAATTGCCTTCAGAGGATTTTGACATCTTTCTGTGAAGATGCAAAGACCTCTCACTTTCCCATATTGTCATTATTTCTTTAGATTGTAAAGTTTGTTAGATTTGAATTCTTAGCACAAGCTGCTTGGGGGGGGGATCTCCAAAACAATAGAACACCTTTATCAGATTCTTTTGGTAATCCCCCTAAAGACAAAAAAATTAATCTAAGAGAAAAATCATGAGATTAAAAAAATGCAAGTACAGTCAGAATTGAATTATTAACTTTTTTGAACAGTTTCATTTCTGATCTGTATATTCTTGATTCCTCTAAAAGATAATTTTCATTTACTTTTGAAATTTTGCACATGACCCAGATTTGCTAAACCCCAACTAATCAAAATTGGCCCCATGCAGAGTTGTTAAATGACATTTGCCTTGAGGTTCTTTTTAGGGCCCCTTTCCACTGCCTGTAGGACATTCTTGAAAGAACTCATCATACCCCAAAACCAACCTATGCCTCTTCCTTTCCTCACACCCAAGCCCCACTTCTCACCTCGACCACCATCTGCTACACGTGTTCCCCGTGTTTAGTAATGGACTCATCATTTGCCAAGTTATTAAAAAGATATGTATTCATCCTTGATTCCACATCTAATCAATCTTCATGTTGCTAATTCTACCTTCTAAATATTTCCTGAATTTGTCCCTTTTACTCCATTCTTATGTAAACTTTCCACTATCTTATGTTCTTCTTTATCTGTTCTCCACCAGATAACCATGCTGACCAGTTAAATGAAATCTGATTCTCTTACTCTTATGTTTCAACTCTTCAAGGGACAGCATAAAAGCCACATTCTTTATGTTAAAAACCCCATGTTATCCCGGCCTTACTAACATCTTCAGTCTTTTTTCTTAGCTCTCAATTATTTTCTTGGTTACTTCCAAATCTGCTCAGTGACTAAATATAATTAACCATTAAAAATTAGATATATACATAGCAAGTCTGGTAACCTAGGAGTAGTTATTGTGGTTTTAAGGTACATTATATGAAGAGGTTTAGAGAGATAAAGTTAGACTAGTAAGTTGTGATTATTCATGGAGAGACATAATGACATACTAAGGAATATGGATTTGATTTATTCTAAAGGAAATGGGAAGTCAAGGGGAGACATGATCAGTATGATAGTTTAGGATAATAAAGCTTAGAGCAATAGGTAAAATCGGATGGAGTGTGCAGAGCTGGATTGGGAAACCAGTAAGGAAGCTATTAAAGTGAACTAGAAGTAATGAGAACTTCCATTATGGTAGTGGCTGTAAGAATGGAAGGGAAGAAATCAAAGGGAGAATTATAATGAAGGCAAATTGATAGTTCTCAGCAAGTGATTGCCTGAGGGAGACAAAAGGAGAGAGAAGAGTCAAAGGTAACTGAGTATTTGAGCACAATGAGTAGGAGGAAGATGGCACCATCAACCCCTAAGACATACTGGAGGAAGAACACACTATGTCCAGCTCCAGCCACATTGGGTTTCAGCAGTATTGTGACATGCCATTCATGTAATGTTCAGAGAAGACGACTGAAAATTTCAAACAAAGTCTTTTTTATTCTGAGTCACAGATTTTCACTATCATTTTTTTAAATACCCCTTCCTTTGGTCCTAGTATGGGAGAAAAAAAAATTACATAGCCTAGACATTTATAATTCTGTAAGGGAATATTCAAATCCTAGTTGGTGTAGCCCAAAGCACAACTGGCTGCATAATTTACAGGGTTTGGTGCAAAATGAAAATTTGGGGTCCCTGGTTTAAATATTAAGGATTTTAAGACTATAACATTAGTAGACCAAGTCCAGGGTCCTAGCTTCTAAGCACTGAGATCTGTGCAACTACAGAGATTTCACACCTGTGAAGTCAGCCTGTGCAAGGATGGAGTGTTTTACCTCTCTTATTTTCATGATTACTAGAAGATTTTAAGAGTCCATATATATCCTCTTGCATATCTCAAGATGCCCTTTTAATTCTGACTGGGCACAATCAGCTTTACTCATATTGAGTGTGTCTGATATAACCGTCCTTAGTCAAAGTTCATCTTCTTTTATAGAACTCTTGACACATTTACTATCTGTCAAAGACACAGATATTATGGGGGAAAATGGAGAAGAAAAAGAAGTTGAGAAAAGTAAAACAAAAATCTCATTTTTGCTGTATTTTGTCCTGTTACTAAGTTAAATATTTGATATTATTTTATTTTTTAATAAGCATTAGAACCAAGCTAGGCTTGGTTCTAAACCCTTTACAAATGTTAACTGGTGGTTCAGAACAAATGTATGAAGCAGATCTATTATCCCCATTCTATAGGTGAGGAATGCAAGGCACACAGAGGTTAAGAATTTGCCCAGCATTATACAGCCAGAAGTGGCAGAGACTAAATTTAAAGTAGGGCCCTCTCGCTCCAGAATTTATGTTCTTACGTTAATATACTGTGCTATTACCTCAATATGGTACCACTTCCCCACAAACTAAAACAGGGGTAGAATAAAATGTTACTTATTTTTAAAATTTCCAGGGGTAATGGCTATTTGATATATATAAAATATTTTTCAAAAAATTGTCTTAAGTAGAATGAACAAAAATTATGAGACATTATTGATAGTATCCGAGAGAGAAACAGTGGAACTTTGTGTAAATTTTGAATAGAGCATTGAGGTAAGTTAGCATTACAAATATACACTATCTTTCATTTAAATTCCCACAATTATCTACAACTAAAATTTAAGTCACTAGCTTGTCATCTAATGTATAAAGTATATTAAATGTCTACTTTGAGGGGGAGGGGAGGAGCAGTTTCTTTTGTATTTTTTAATTGACTGCTTGGTATCTTGCTACCTCCCTGCCTCATGCCTAACACAGTGAAGAGTCAAGGAACTCTTGTTTTATTATTTGGTATTCTGTACTATAATATAAAACCATTAGACCAGAGGCCTTAGGTGTTTCAAGAGGTTGGAAGCATCTGGCAGGGAGATGCTGATGGAGAAGTCTAACTGGGAATAGACATGAGTTGGTGTGCAGTCAGGTTCCTGGAGAATAGTCTAATTCTAGTTCTTTAGGGAGATCAAAATGTGTATGCTAGCTTTCTGACATATGAAAGAGAAAGCAATAAATACTAACATCTCATTAACATTCACTCTTTACCTATCTTCAAACTTTTCTAAAATCAAGATGATGATGAAATTTACTTTCTAAAACATGGAGCTGTTATAGGAATTTTTTTCCTTTAGTTCCCGCTGTTCTTGGTCATGCTGCTTCAGAGAATGAAGAGGTAGACCAGATGGAGTGGTGGGCAGCAGAGCAAAGTTTATTGAGCGATAGTAAAGTGATAGTACAAAGCTCCTGAAGACAGAAGGGAGTTTCCAAGTCTAGGGGTCTTTATGGGCTTATTGGTGGGCTGTTTCAATCTGATGAACCCTCCCTGCGCCTGTCATTCAATCAGGTCTTTGTCATCTAACTATCACAGGGGAAAGGGTGGAGTGCTTCTTCCAGGGGGGTGTAAAATCCTTTTAAGGGTGGTTTCCTGGGGTGGGGGGGTGGGGGGGGCTTGTCCCTGCCTGCTTTTCTTCCAACTTGCCTTCATCAGAACTGCTTTTGAAAATAAAAGTGAGTATTATTAAAAATTACATTGCGATATCAGGTATATGCCAGGACGATCCCAGGCAAACCACAGTATACGGTCACTTGATTTATAACCAATTCAACCTACCCATCTTTACCTTAGCCAATTGTTCCTACCTGATCTCCAAAAAAAAAAAAAAAAAAAAAAAAAAAGAAAGCTCATTAAACTCACTCCAAGCTGGTAACATTAGCTAATTGGCCCAGATATAACCATATGCATTTGGTTCATTTTCTGTGACTCGACACATGCAAGAGCAAATGTGTTTCAGCTCATCCACTCTTACTTCTCAGATATAGGTCAGTAGGAAATAGAAGTTTTGAAAACTGAAATTTCTAGTTTATCATGCTTATACCAATTTTGAAAGATATGAAAGAAAGATGAGGGAGGGAGAGAAGGGAAGAAAAAAGTGAAATAGAGGTCAACTTGCCATTTGGACAGATGAGAAAGGTGACTGCCAATTTTCATACTAATACCTGTGAAATCTGGTCCAATAATTTGATTTTTATCAATAATCCCAGGTCTGGTGAGGCTTAGAATTAAGAAACCATGGTCAAATTTAAAGTAATACCTATATATCAACCACACATGAAAATATACTCTAGACTCTGATATTTATAGATTTAACATTTTTGTTTTGGGCTACTTATATGAGACCCAAGGCTCTAGGACATTTATGCATTCGTGATCTTGCTGATTCACAGATTTTATTTATAAAATGAGTATGGAAATAAACCACTAAGCTAGCGAGTGACCCCAGTTGACTATGTTCATCACATCCACACCTAAAAATTGGTGCTAGTGTTCTTCATTCACCATTAGCAAGTATTTTACTGGGATTATACGCTAGGATAATGTCCAATAATTCAATGGCTTGGTGTTCTCTCTAATGAAACAAAACAACAACAACAATAGCAGCAGCAGTAGCAAACTGCCTTTTCCAAGAAGCAAGGTCAACTGTGTGCACAAGCAAATCCCTGCTAGTGGGTCAATCCATTTAAATCCAAAAATGTAAGTCATAAGGCTGTTTTGGATAAACTAAAATTTGGATAGGGACAGTTGGATGTTCTTATAGGATAGCATGAAGTTATGTGAATTGATGGACTGTCCTACTCCACTCCAAGAATTTTTCTACCTAAAAAACTATGGCCCCTTGATTCAGAGCACTGCTTTCCCTATACAGTGTTGGATAAACACAGAATTCATTGTCTGCAGCATTTTTTTTTTTGAGTGCCCACAAGCACCATTATATCAATCAAGCAAGGTACAACCTTATTGAATAGCCTAAAATTTTCTTTTATATCAATCACATTTCAGGCCTGTCTATTTGAGGCTATAACTTGGTTACCTTGATCAGACATAGGCTAATCCCAGGTCTCTATCATCAGCCCATTTGTAAATCATTTCTTAGGTATGGGATAACTTCAGCTCCCCCCTACCTTTTATTAGTATAAGCTGTTTTTTTGTTTTGTTTTGTTTTTTGTTTTTTTCCTGTTTCAGTCTTAGAGTGAGATTTTCTTCCAAATTCTGAGGCCTCCTTTATTTATTTTTTTTTATTTTTTATTATATTATGTTAATCACCATACAGTACATCCCCGGATTCCGATGTAAAGTTTGATGCTTCATTAGTTGCGTATAACACCCAGTGCACCATGCAATACGTGCCCTCCTTACTACCCATCACCAGCCTACCCCATTCCCCCACCCCCCTCCCCTCTGAAGCCCTNGGGTAGTTCAATTTTTAACTTTTTAAGGGACCTCCACACTGTTTTCCAGAGTGGCTGTACCAACTTGCAATGAGGCCTCCTTTAATAGCTACAATGATCCAAATGCAGTTTTGGGGAAAATTTAATTTAATATTTAGACTTATTCCTTGAATAATTTAAGTCCTTTACAGGAGATGAATTTTACTAATCTGCCAGCTGTGATATACATTGTTAATCATTAGAAAAAGAAAGCTGAAAATTGAACAAAAAATAAAATTTTACTTAAAAAAATTGAGTTTTATATAAATAAAGAGAGGCAAAGAATGGCATAATAGACATTTTGGCAAATACGGCCTAAGAATCTTTAAAGTTTTTCTTTTTAAAAAACATCTTTGTGTCTCTTTTTTGGTAAGGGTTTCAGATGGAGCAGAAGGATTCATGTCACTATGTACTTTATCTAATACTTTATAACTAGCCACCCCAAAATTTAGTGGCTTAATACGTTTTTTGTTTTCTTCATGATTCTACGGCTGGCTAGACCCAGCTTAATGGTTCTTCTCTCCCTGTGTTATTGGCTAGATTATTCATGTGGTTGCCTTCATCTGGGCATTTGGTAGTACAGCTATGGTTGGATGCCCAAGAAACCACCTTCCTAGATCTGCCAGTTAATACTGGCTATCAGCTGGGTTACATGTTTGGCCTCCATGTGGCCTTTCTCTCTCCAGTGGCCTGCACTTGCTTCCTCAGAAAGTGGCAGCTGGGTTCCAACAGAATGAAAACAGAAGCAAGCAGGCCTCTTTACGCCTAGATTCAGAACTGGCACAGGATCACCTTCACCATTTCCTATCGGTCAAAGCAGTCACAGAACCAATCCAGACTCCAGTGGATTGGAAACAGTCTTCGCCGTTTAGTGAGAAGAGAGGCAAGTGCATATAGGAAAGGATTTTGGACAGCTGTCTTTGCAGGTAATCTACCACTCACATGGTACCTACTTCTGACGTGAAGTCATCACTGGAGAAATAAAGGCTATACACCCATCTGTACTGAAATCAGGGAGGCAAAAAATGAACTGGATGCTTAACAAAATTTTCTTCCTTGTAATCATGATATAAATTGTCTCATAAGAGTTACTCCAAACTGTCTTCCCTTAAGTTTGAAGTAAATCTTCAAGTCACCAGGTTAGTTTGGAATTTTTATACATTTTCCCAACTTCTCATTTCTTGAAAAATGTCTGCTCTGGGAAAATTTTATTTGCTAAGGTAAAACCAAGAAAATTCATAACCTTTCTCTATCTAGTAGAGATTTAACTAAGAAAAACAAGTGTAAATAATGTTTATCCAAACTTAGTAATTAGTTAAAATATCATTAAGTTCAATCTATATTGATACATTTCTCCTCACAAAATTATATATAGCAAATAACCATTAACTATCATCTGATATCACTCCTGCCTTATACAAAATTCTAATCAAACAGGTCTTAGTTCTGAAGAGTAGCCAATGGAAATATTTAGTATCTGAAGCATATTCTACTTTTAAAAAATAAAATTCAGAAAACAAAACTCATGAAGATGTTTATTCTCCAGTATTGTATTATTTGAAAAGAATGTCTTCCTCTTTTTCTTCCTCCAGAAAGTATAGCAGTCCTAGAATCACTCAGCAACAAATTCTAAAGACAGACTATCTGAGAGGAGAAACGAAGAAACTCCTGTCTCCAAATGGCAAAGTCCACTCACACAAAGGGGTGGAATACATCGTCATTTACTGGGAAGTTTTATTGGCCTGATCTGACCAGGCAGAGAAAATTCATGGTGTATGTTTTATTTGGCTCCAACCCTTCACAACACATCTATGTCTATTTACCTGGACAATTTTAGGTTTCCTATATGTAAGAGGTGGTTAGAAGACATAATACATAAAGTTTTACAAATAAGGATCAACCTGATCTATGCCCTTAAATAATATTTATGTATATACATACACACACACGTGTGTATGAATAAGTTTCATTAAAATTAGGGGGAAAAATAAGTTGGCCAATTGTGGTAGGCAGAAAAGTGCCCTGCCACCCTAAGATATTCACGCCTTAATCCCTGGAAACTTTGGACATGTTCTCTTACACAGTAAAATTGACTTTGCAAAGGTGATTAACATTAAGAAGCAGGATAGGAAAAGATAGTCTTGGATTATCTGGGTGGGCCCAATTTTAATTACATTAAAATTGGAGGACCCTTCCAAGCTGTGGTCAGAGAAGAAGATATGACTAAAAAAAAAAGAGTCAGAAACATGCAATATGAAATGACTCAACCTGCCCTTCCTGGCTTTGAAGATGCAAGACAAGGGACACCGACCAAGGAATGTGGCTAGCCCCCAGAGGCTGAAATGGGCAGTTAACATGGATTCTCTCTGTGACTCTCCAGAATGAAACAATATTGATTCACCATATTGATTTTAGCCCATACTGGACTTCTAACCCACAAAACTGGAAGATAATAAATTTGCAATTCCTACACCATTAAATTTCAGGCATTTTTTATTTCAATTTTATTTCAATTATTTATTTATATATAATGTTACTACCATTCAAACCTAAATATTTAGGCCATACAAACTATTCTTATATATTCTAATCAGTTACCTAAGTTGAAAATTAACCTGTTGATAAATTAACATTGCTTAAATAACTTCAATCTGTATTTAGACTGCATGTGCTCGTAGATATGTTAATACATTTAATTATAGCAAATATTCTTTGCAAGAATACAACAGCAAGCTTTCTACTAGAAGTATTAGTTTTTCCTTCCAGTGATAATATGGAAGATACTATCATTACTTAATATTTATATCTACCTCTATCTTTTCCACATAGACCCCAATTTTGAAGCAGGTAGAACCCTTACAATTTCAGAGGATGATTCATCATAGGACTAAAACTACCATTACTATGGCCCTATCCACCCTGCCTGTGGTGGGGCCTAGGGTTGGCCATATGGCAAAGGAGAATAAACAAGAAACCTTTTAGGGGACTTTCATTTCCACAGGAAGAGTTTTGCATCCTACCTTTGCCCTTAGATGAAATGCCCTTAGATGTCATGAGTCACAGCANTGATGTCATGAATCACAGCAGACATCTTGCAGTTAGAAGGAAATAGAAAAGCACAACTACAAACAGCCTACATGACAATAGTAGATAGAAGAATAAAAGAACCTGCTTTGAACTGCCTTTCCTGGTCTTATTTTTGAATATTTAAAAGATTTTTTATTAAATAAGCTACTATTACCTGATTCGCTGCTACTTACAGCCAAACATACGTTAACATGTATAAGTGAGAAGACCTTTCTTTAGACACCAAAATATATACAAGTAGTCATAAAGTTTTAAATTAAAAAGTCTTATCTGTCGTCATATCCGCTACGAGTCTAAGCTGGCTCAGTTGGTTAAGCATCTGCTTTCAGCTCAGGTCATGATCTCAGGGTCCTGAGATCAAGCCCCACATCAGGCTCCCTGCTCAGTGGGGAGTGTGCTTCTCTCTCTCCCTCTGCCCCTCCCCCTGCTCATTTTCTCTTTCTCTCTCTCAAATTAATAAATTAAAAAATCTTTTAAAAAATAAAAATAAAGATAAATAAATAAAGAGGCAGGTCAGGGCTTTGGTAAACATCTGGGATTCTCAAAAGTTGTCCTCTGTTACAGGAATGTTTGGGCAAAATCCACTTTATGGATTTGCTGTAACTTTTGTAGAGGATTCAGCATTACTTATTCAGGGGCGACTGGTTACTACGAGTTGATAAATGCAGCCATGCAAAGAAAAATACTGTTCAAAAGTGCTCTGTTCAGTTCTTTGAATAAAAAGATTTGTGAGACAGACATCTGACAAAGGTCACCGAGCCTGATGCTGTGTATACAGAGTTGGCACTACTATGCTGTCACTGGCAAAGCTCCCCAACCCCGGCCATCATGATGCCCCCGTCTCCCTAACGCTTCCCGTATACACCGCCTCCAAATCCATTTCTAGAAGGGGAAAAAAATCTGTTTGGGCAGTATTGCAGGGTCTCTTAAAACAAGTATAAGTTTAAGCAACTGTGCATATAAGAGGAGATTCCATAAAAAACAGGTTTGTAGGAGAGCTTTCAACAAAACAGCGAAATAGGTTGAATCTATGTTTGGTGCCTTTTCCTGCTCCTCCTTTATAGATCTATGCATTTCTTTTTTCTCTTTTCTTCCTTCTTCTTGTTCTTGTTCTTCTTTTTTTTTTCTCTCCAATCTCTTTTCTCCATCCTCCAACTTTTGGCACTGTTTTCTCTGTCAAAGATGCCAATAACCCTCCTTCCCTTCCCCCAAATGCACATTAGTCCCTCATTTCTGCAACTGATATCATTTAAGAAGAAAATAATTTAAATTCATTCACATTAAAGAATGACTGGCTGATAGGCTCAACTACCCCCATAATTATTTTTATTTTAAAACAGGAGATTATTAACCTAAATTACACTCATTAAAGAAGCAGCTGGCACATAGAGCGTTTGCATCTACGCTCTGTCTGTGTGAAACTGACCATGTCGCTCTTTCACATCAGGATGCACTTTTATCTTTTAAAAGACAAGTTTAAATTAGAAAATTGTTACAGCTTCTAAAAAAAAAAAAAAGTCAATATCCTTTTTTTTTTTTTTTTATACATATGGGAAGAAGAGGATTTCAAGTGAGGGGATCTGCATGGTATACCTTTTCTGGAGCATGCATGTGAATCATCTGACAGACTGATTCTATAAATTCTCTCAACTTTAACCAAAAAGATGGTAATATTAAAAAATAAAAATACATTTTTAAACAGGAAAGAAAATTCTCATCCCCAACATTTTCTTCTTGGTAATTAATTGACCCAAAGAGTTTTTCAGTTATTGCCACACTGAGAATGAAGAAAAAAAAAAAAAAGATTTATGTGGGGGATGATATGTGATCGTTGGATTCATTTATTCATTAAGGACAAACTCCAGCTCTCTCAAAGCCATTGGATGGGT
The DNA here is from genome assembly GCF_002007445.2 of Ailuropoda melanoleuca. Taxonomy (NCBI): domain Eukaryota; kingdom Metazoa; phylum Chordata; class Mammalia; order Carnivora; family Ursidae; genus Ailuropoda; species Ailuropoda melanoleuca. Next base: position 29,696,334 of record NC_048218.1, read on the forward strand.
GTGAAAGGCGACAGCTGTAGAAACACACTGCTACAGGAAGTCCCACACCTGCACATAGAAAACTTGGAACTTTCACCATAATCTATGGTGTTCCTTTGCAATTTGACTTGCTACTGTGTCCTAAGTAAACAATGACACTAATTAAGGCTAGCATGCTTCCTCCAGACAAATTCAACTCCAGTTATAAAAAGGCAATATATATACACATATTGTCTAGATCTTAATTGGCTAGATTTGCTATCCATCTCTGTTTGTGATGAAAGGTTACCAGATGGAGAAAAGCAGCAGTAAATTCTAGTTATTGCTCAGGAAATTGCTGTGGCACTTAGTTTTAAATGCAAGTCAAAGTGAAATGCTATTAATAAAAAGGCTCATGACATGAAAAGTTTGTTTTAGAGTGGTACAGTGCAATTTCGAGTACAGGAATTCCGGCGTGGGATGTTAGACTATTTACAGAGCACGACACAACTTGCACTGGGGAAACCTTGACCGTGATTGAGGTCAGTGAGGATGTATGGAGTCTAATGCTTTTATATGTACTATGTCTCCCTCAGGATGCTTACTACTAAACAGCTGAGGGAAAAGCTTTAAATATCTTTTACGTTAAGATAGGGAGCTTAGAGGCATAGGAGATTTAAATTTAATCAGAAACCAATGAATGGGGGCACCTGGGTGGCTCAGTCAGTGAAATATCTGCCTTCAGCTGAGGTCATGATCCCAGGATGCTGGAATCCAGCCTCAAGTAGGGCTCTCTGCTCAGCGGGGAGCCTGCTTCTCCCTCTCCGTCTGCCTGCTGCTCCCCGTTTATGCTTGTACTCTCTTTGCCAAATAAATAAAATCTTAAAAAAAAAAAAAGAAAGAAAAGAAAAGGAAATCAATGAATGGCAAGAGTTGTACTGTGTTGATACATTTTTACAGCATGGGACAGTAGTTTGGAACCACATTAATCTTGCTTAAAAAAGAACAATTGACCCTTAATTTTGCAAAGGTTTCCAGCATGGGTTCCAAATTCTTCAAACCTTCTTTGGACATATCCCATGGCATATCTTCATGCTATATATTCTAAGTCCAGGTTTTCAAGCATTTTCCTAAGATCTCATTTGCATGGCATAAACTGAGACACACCCAAAATTTGAATCCAATTCTTATTGCACTCAAGGTCTTGTTCCAATTCTTTGTAGTGTAAAATTTAAGATTACCCACTCATTTCAAAAGAATTGGAAAAGATTTGTGTCGGATGATGAATACTTGATACCCACAGGGGGATTATAAATGGGGGGAAAAAAGATAAAATACAAAAACAGGGCCATTCTATTTTTGTATACAAGATTAATTTCTTGGTTTGGCTCTTTGGTATCTATTTGTAAGACACAGCTTTGCAAGAGACAGCGCCATGTTACCAACCATGTTGAATGCTAAATAATGTGGGTAAAAATGGGGAGGTTTGTCTCTTACATGCACTCAACAGAACCCACAGTGGATATATTTCAAATTTCCAGTGAATTCATCAGTTCCTTTGGGCATGTTGGTAGGCACTGGCTTTTTTTGTTGCAGAGAAGATCTATTGCCATTTGCATGCCAGGAGACTCCTTTGCATGTCACCATGTCTCTCTCATCATGCTGTGATTTTTCTCCTGGGCTTCAGCCTGTTCTCCGCTTTCTGCTTACTCACAACGCTGAACATACCCAGGGTAGCTAGCCCAGAGGAAATTCAGTCTTCTCTTCTTTGCTCATCATGACTTGGTTGTGTTTCAGGAGTTTAATTAATTGCACTGGCAGCCAATCATGTAGCATTTGAAGGAAATGAGTAATGGACTTTATAAAATTGCAAGCAGCTGATATGATTGGTCTAAAATACAGGCATTGACCCTGGCCATTGTTTTCGATCTTCAAAGCAACACTGTTTCTATCCCCACTTAATGATGAGCAAAGGGAAATGCAGGAAAGAAACAAGACCTGTCTATGGTTACTAAGTGTCAGTCAGGAAAGCACAGGTCTTTTCTATCTTGGTAAAATGCATGTGATTTTGCCCATCAGAGGTTGTCAATCCTTGATCTTTAAACGATGTTAAATTCATAGCATTTATCTGACCCTACGCATTAGTTCATAATTTCATGCACATCTTTCTCAGTACACTTCATGGGAGAAGTTACTTGCCAGCATGCAGTGGTTTCTGGCTTCTTTTCACACTGGCTTCTGAACACAATTACAGCCTAAAGACTGACAAGTTTTCCAGTATCGGTATTCTTTTCTAAAATGAGTTCTACAGATCCTTTTTATGCATGGCTGAATGAAAGGAAATGGAAATAGGAGATCACCATTCTTCATTCTTTTGTTCAATTTCAGGTCAGTATTTTCTGAGAGCCTACTATGTGTTACACTCTGGTCTTTCACAAAATTATAGATACAATTTAAAGCTATGACTACTAAAGAAAATACTTGATACCCCACCAACTCTGTCTGGCCTCAAACACCCTTCTACCTAGCCTTGGGGTTTCGCTATCTTTTTCCAAAAGGGAAGCTTGCTTAACATGTGCTGGGGCTCAGGTTTACTGATGTTAAGTGCTTTGTAAATTCAATAAATATAGTTCAGAAGTTGTGATGTTGATCTTTTTCTGCTCTTATCTGGAAATCTGCAGAGATCATGAGCACAATGGCATGTGTCTCGCAAGCACATTACCTATCAGTTCCTGCATGTTTGAAGATGCAGACTGTGGCAAAAAAATTTTTAAAAACATGGTCTCAGGCGTTGCCAGTAAGATATAGACACAGGAGTCTTATGCCATGAGAATCAGCTTTTTGACCCATTTATCTTGATAGTCTTGATAAAATAGATAACATGCTTTTATGTTAAAGAAAAACTGTGCAATCCTTGAGTAATGTCTTTAAGGATTGTGCTGTATTGTTTTATATTTTAGGAAGATAACTAATAATAGTGTGGAGGATAAATTGGCTAAAATAGGAACAATGAGTTAAGTTAGGATACTGTTGCAATAATGAAAACAGAAGAAAAATAAGACCTGAAAGGCTACAGAGGCATTGAGACACTGAGTAGCTTTTGAAAAGGAAAAAAAAAAAAAAGAAGAAGAAGAATTCGGTCGAATTTTTAGACACAGTAAAAGGTTAAAATTTGGGAAAATATTTCAAGACTTCTAATTGAGTCTTAATGAAAAATGATGTTCTTAGCATAGATAACAGATACATGAAGATCAGTTCGGAAAGAAGATATGTTTAGCTTCCAGAGAGATTAGATTGGGGTCACCTTGAAATATCTATATGGGGGGAGTAGTGCTCCAGAAGGAACAGGGATAATGATTTGGGCGCCAACAATGTTTAGACTAAATGAAAGTCATGGGCACACAGTGATAAAGGAAGATGATGGGCTGAGATTGGAAACCTGAAGAAATACAACACTTGCAGAGGCAAGGGAAAGCCACAGTAGGATTTACAAAACACTCTGATCAGTTTGGAAAAGAAGGAGAGTGAGAGAAAAAGAGCCGAAAATATATTTTTCTTTTCTTTTCTTTATTAAATATCAAATGCTGCCAAATTCATTTAAGAATTTAAAAAGCAGGCTTTGAATCTTAAAACATTTTTTCAGGCAACTTAAAGACAGTTTAGAGTAATGGAAACACAATGCAGGGCACTGGGGAACTGAAGAAGGAAATGGAGATCACTTGTAGGAAACTAATCTTTTAGGAAGCTAACCCCAAAGGCAACAAAGGAATGAATATTTATTGCTATAAAATAAAGATTATTTGAATTGAAGAGTAAAAGATAAAGTACAAAAATAAAAGCCATTGCAGTTATCAAATATTCTGATTCTTTTACTCTGAATTTTCTAAAAATGTTATAAAATCACTAGAGGCTGGTTTTATAAAAGAAACTCCTACTTTGCAGAGGAAAATCTACATCTTACTAAGTGTAAGTATTTAGCTTGTCAGTTTTGAAGATTAAATTTGCAGAGTTATTCCGGACAAAGGGGCAAATATAAACTAAAATCAATCCAAATATTATTTCCATAGTTATTAGAAAAGTAGCGAATACCAGAATACTGACACTACAAAGTGAAGGTAGGTAGATATAGCTATCAAAACAATAGCAGTTCAAATTGTTGAAATAAAGTAAAATTTAAATAGACATTGTTATGGCAAGATCTCCAGGGTCTATGTGGTCAAGCTTAGGAGGAATTTCTAGTTCTCAGTTTAATTAGATCAATGTAAAATGTCATGGTCAGTACGTCAAATATTACTTGGGATAAAATGAATTTCTACAGGTCTCTAAGAACAACTTGCACTTGTGGTTTTAACATTCACTATTATTTTAACAAGCAAAATAATATTTGTACAGTATTTTATATACCTATACATATAGCTATAAATTTTATAGTTGTCTGACTACCCTTTACTTTGCTTCTTTCCAAGGTAATAAATTTCACTCTGGACATATGGTCTTCAGCTAGAGAAAACTCTCCACACTTCTTTGTGGCCAGGTGGGGCCACTTGACTTCATTTCCCCAATTAAAGTGAAAAATTTAAACATTGCTTTCTCTTCCTTTGCATTCTTTTCCATTGCCACAAGATAGAACAGTGATGGGCTTAGGACACATTTTTCATTGTGTTTTGGTTCTGAGGTGTATTTTCCATAGTATAAAATGCATATTTTCAGTGGATAATTCTGACAAACATATATATATATATATATATATATAAAATTTAAATTAACATATAGAATATTATTCCTAGTTTCCATGTCACTTCTCCATTCATGTTGTTGCATGTACTGATACTTCATCTATTGTCATGGCTGAGTAGTAATCTTTTGTGTGACTATCCCATAATATATTTATCCATAATATTTTCATCCATTCTCCTATTCGTGGCAATGTGGGTTGTTTTCAGTTTGGAGCTACTATGAAAAGAACTGTTATGGAAACTCTTTTTAAAATTTGTGTGTGAACATATGTTTTCACTTTCTTCAAGTAAAACCTAGAATGGAATTACTATTGGCCTCTAGAGAAAGTAGATGTTTAACTTATACTATAGAAACCTCCAGAACAATTTCCAAAGTGGTTGTACTATTTTATATTCCCACTAGTAATGTAACTGGACCAGATTTTCACCATGCAGATGAAGATAATGCCCTAAGGGATGGGGAAGCAACTGCATGGGAGAAAACTTGGTCCCTGAACACAGCAATGATTGCTACTATCTTTGATCACTTACCTCCTTTCTATTCCATTAGAGTGAGATAAACAGTGACCTACCAAGGAGAAGGACAATGGGTTCAGTCTCTCCTGCTCAGGCACCAAGGGGGGTACATTTTTTGCAGAGAACTAATAAAAACATTTTGATTAAAATCCAGTCTGGTTTTTTGGTCATCCTATGTTTAATTCTAAAAAGATATCAGTGATAACCTTTTCCTCCAGACCAGGCAGACCACTCATATGCCCTGCCCTTGGTGTGCCACTAAAATAAATGACTATCATGACTAAGCCAGTCTACATTTATAAAAATATTTATCTATTCTTGGTATTTTTCTTGAAAATACCTAGATTTAAGATGTACATCCTTAGATTATTACTTTCTTAAAACCATACAAATACTGTACAAACATTTAATGTTAACAATTAAAAAAAAATCAAAGTTTAGAGCATATTCTTAAACATTTAAATTATGAACTGCAATTTAAATAGTCTATCACCTACTTTTTATAGTATAGATCCAGAATAGGTTTTATAGAATGAACACCTTTATAGAAATTTATAGATACTTTATCATTAAAAATAACAAGACCTGTATTGCATAGAAGTATTTCAGGCCACTGTCCCGTTGGAGATCCTTAAGCAGTGAGCCCACCCCAGCAAGCCTTGCAGAGTGTCATTTCAAGGCTCATACAGTATGTAACCTCTCTGTAAGTCATTTCTCAACCTGACTGAAGAAAGTGACGTCAACACCCAAATCAAACATCATCCATACCACTTTACTTTCTTGGACAAGGACTTGGATGCTTGGCCTCCTTTAACACCTTTACTTCAACCTTACAAATGAACAGGTCTTCACTTTTCTGGCTTCTTCTAAATGTAGTTCTTCTTCATGACAGAGTCACATTCACAGACTAGATTAGTGCACTGACCAGGCATGACACAAGTGATATGAATGGAAAAAGGTAGGTACAAGAAAGTTCTCACAATTCCTTCTAGATTTGGGTTATCAGACTTGGTTATTTGGGATAACTCTAATTATAAAGTAAAAATAAATGGCACAAAATACCTAACTGCCTCAAGAAATGTATTTGGATATACTTCCTGGCCATGTTATGCGAAGACTTCCAGGACCACACCTGTGGTAGGAAGTTTCATTTATAAGTCATTGTAGAAATGAAGAACAAACATCATGGGACACTATGGGACATTTCAGCAAGAGTACTTACAAGATTGGAGCTTGTTTTAGGGGATTTGGGGGAACTTCAAAGGATGGGGGGCTTTATCCTAGATTGGATGTGGTCATGAAGAAAATATTTGGATTTTTTTTTTTTAAGATTTTATTTATTTGCCAGAGAGAGTGAGTGCACATGCATAAGCACTCAAGCCGGAAGAGCAGCAGGCAGAGGGAGAGGCAGACTCCTTGCTGAGCTGGGAGCCTGACGTGGGACTTGATCCCAGGACCCTGGGATCATGACCTGAGCCGAAGGCAGACACTTAACCAACTGAGCCACCCAGGCATCCCAAATATTTGGATATCTTAATAGAACTTACCTAGGAGCAGAGACTCAGCAAAGGTAAAGCAGTAATTTGTAAAGCAGAAGTAGTTCACTCATATCCCAAGATGGGGAGATGGTGGGTCATTCTTATGGTTAAAAGGTCATGCTTTTGCCAGTGTTCAGACATGATTATAGAACTTTTTTTTTTTTTTTNAAGATAAATAAATAAAGAGGCAGGTCAGGGCTTTGGTAAACATCTGGGATTCTCAAAAGTTGTCCTCTGTTACAGGAATGTTTGGGCAAAATCCACTTTATGGATTTGCTGTAACTTTTGTAGAGGATTCAGTATTACTTATTCAGGGGCGACTGGTTACTACGACTTGATAAATGCAGCCATGCAAAGAAAAATACTGTTCAAAAGTGCTCTGTTCAGTTCTTTGATGAAAAGATTTGTGAGACAGACATCTGACAAAGGTCACCGAGCCTGATGCTGTGTATACAGAGTTGGCACTACTATGCTGTCACTGGCAAAGCTCCCCAACCCCGGCCATCATGATGCCCCCGTCTCCCTAACGCTTCCCGTATACACCGCCTCCAAATCCATTTCTAGAAGGGGAAAAAAATCTGTTTGGGCAGTATTGCAGGGTCTCTTAAAACAAGTATAAGTTTAAGCAACTGTGCATATAAGAGGAGATTCCATAAAAAACAGGTTTGTAGGAGAGCTTTCAACAAAACAGCGAAATAGGTTGAATCTATGTTTGGTGCCTTTTCCTGCTCCTCCTTTATAGATCTATGCATTTCTTTTTTCTCTTTTCTTCCTTCTTCTTGTTCTTGTTCTTCTTTTTTTTTTCTCTCCAATCTCTTTTCTCCATCCTCCAACTTTTGGCACTGTTTTCTCTGTCAAAGATGCCAATAACCCTCCTTCCCTTCCCCCAAATGCACATTAGTCCCTCATTTCTGCAACTGATATCATTTAAGAAGAAAATAATTTAAATTCATTCACATTAAAGAATGACTGGCTGATAGGCTCAACTACCCCCATAATTATTTTTATTTTAAAACAGGAGATTATTAACCTAAATTACACTCATTAAAGAAGCAGCTGGCACATAGAGCGTTTGCATCTACGCTCTGTCTGTGTGAAACTGACCATGTCGCTCTTTCACATCAGGATGCACTTTTATCTTTTAAAAGACAAGTTTAAATTAGAAAATTGTTACAGCTTCTAAAAAAAAAAAAAAAAGTCAATATCCTTTTTTTTTTTTTTTTATACATATGGGAAGAAGAGGATTTCAAGTGAGGGGATCTGCATGGTATACCTTTTCTGGAGCATGCATGTGAATCATCTGACAGACTGATTCTATAAATTCTCTCAACTTTAACCAAAAAGATGGTAATATTAAAAAATAAAAATACATTTTTAAACAGGAAAGAAAATTCTCATCCCCAACATTTTCTTCTTGGTAATTAATTGACCCAAAGAGTTTTTCAGTTATTGCCACACTGAGAATGAAGAAAAAAAAAAAAAAGATTTATGTGGGGGATGATATGTGATCGTTGGATTCATTTATTCATTAAGGACAAACTCCAGCTCTCTCAAAGCCATTGGATGGGTGTGAAAGGCGACAGCTGTAGAAACACACTGCTACAGGAAGTCCCACACCTGCACATAGAAAACTTGGAACTTTCACCATAATCTATGGTGTTCCTTTGCAATTTGACTTGCTACTGTGTCCTAAGTAAACAATGACACTAATTAAGGCTAGCATGCTTCCTCCAGACAAATTCAACTCCAGTTATAAAAAGGCAATATATATACACATATTGTCTAGATCTTAATTGGCTAGATTTGCTATCCATCTCTGTTTGTGATGAAAGGTTACCAGATGGAGAAAAGCAGCAGTAAATTCTAGTTATTGCTCAGGAAATTGCTGTGGCACTTAGTTTTAAATGCAAGTCAAAGTGAAATGCTATTAATAAAAAGGCTCATGACATGAAAAGTTTGTTTTAGAGTGGTACAGTGCAATTTCGAGTACAGGAATTCCGGCGTGGGATGTTAGACTATTTACAGAGCACGACACAACTTGCACTGGGGAAACCTTGACCGTGATTGAGGTCAGTGAGGATGTATGGAGTCTAATGCTTTTATATGTACTATGTCTCCCTCAGGATGCTTACTACTAAACAGCTGAGGGAAAAGCTTTAAATATCTTTTACGTTAAGATAGGGAGCTTAGAGGCATAGGAGATTTAAATTTAATCAGAAACCAATGAATGGGGGCACCTGGGTGGCTCAGTCAGTGAAATATCTGCCTTCAGCTGAGGTCATGATCCCAGGATGCTGGAATCCAGCCTCAAGTAGGGCTCTCTGCTCAGCGGGGAGCCTGCTTCTCCCTCTCCGTCTGCCTGCTGCTCCCCGTTTATGCTTGTACTCTCTTTGCCAAATAAATAAAATCTTAAAAAAAAAAAAAGAAAGAAAAGAAAAGGAAATCAATGAATGGCAAGAGTTGTACTGTGTTGATACATTTTTACAGCATGGGACAGTAGTTTGGAACCACATTAATCTTGCTTAAAAAAGAACAATTGACCCTTAATTTTGCAAAGGTTTCCAGCATGGGTTCCAAATTCTTCAAACCTTCTTTGGACATATCCCATGGCATATCTTCATGCTATATATTCTAAGTCCAGGTTTTCAAGCATTTTCCTAAGATCTCATTTGCATGGCATAAACTGAGACACACCCAAAATTTGAATCCAATTCTTATTGCACTCAAGGTCTTGTTCCAATTCTTTGTAGTGTAAAATTTAAGATTACCCACTCATTTCAAAAGAATTGGAAAAGATTTGTGTCTGTCGGATGATGAATACTTGATACCCACAGGGGGATTATAAATGGGGGAAAAAAAGATAAAATACAAAAACAGGGCCATTCTATTTTTGTATACAAGATTAATTTCTTGGTTTGGCTCTTTGGTATCTATTTGTAAGACACAGCTTTGCAAGAGACAGCGCCATGTTACCAACCATGTTGAATGCTAAATAATGTGGGTAAAAATGGGGAGGTTTGTCTCTTACATGCACTCAACAGAACCCACAGTGGATATATTTCAAATTTCCAGTGAATTCATCAGTTCCTTTGGGCATGTTGGTAGGCACTGGCTTTTTTTGTTGCAGAGAAGATCTATTGCCATTTGCATGCCAGGAGACTCCTTTGCATGTCACCATGTCTCTCTCATCATGCTGTGATTTTTCTCCTGGGCTTCAGCCTGTTCTCCGCTTTCTGCTTACTCACAACGCTGAACATACCCAGGGTAGCTAGCCCAGAGGAAATTCAGTCTTCTCTTCTTTGCTCATCATGACTTGGTTGTGTTTCAGGAGTTTAATTAATTGCACTGGCAGCCAATCATGTAGCATTTGAAGGAAATGAGTAATGGACTTTATAAAATTGCAAGCAGCTGATATGATTGGTCTAAAATACAGGCATTGACACTGGCCATTGTTTTCGATCTTCAAAGCAACACTGTTTCTATCCCCACTTAATGATGAGCAAAGGGAAATGCAGGAAAGAAACAAGACCTGTCTATGGTTACTAAGTGTCAGTCAGGAAAGCACAGGTCTTTTCTATCTTGGTAAAATGCATGTGATTTTGCCCATCAGAGGTTGTCAATCCTTGATCTTTAAACGATGTTAAATTCATAGCATTTATCTGACCCTACGCATTAGTTCATAATTTCATGCACATCTTTCTCAGTACACTTCATGGGAGAAGTTACTTGCCAGCATGCAGTGGTTTCTGGCTTCTTTTCACACTGGCTTCTGAACACAATTACAGCCTAAAGACTGACAAGTTTTCCAGTATCGGTATTCTTTTCTAAAATGAGTTCTACAGATCCTTTTTATGCATGGCTGAATGAAAGGAAATGGAAATAGGAGATCACCATTCTTCATTCTTTTGTTCAATTTCAGGTCAGTATTTTCTGAGAGCCTACTATGTGTTACACTCTGGTCTTTCACAAAATTATAGATACAATTTAAAGCTATGACTACTAAAGAAAATACTTGATACCCCACCAACTCTGTCTGGCCTCAAACACCCTTCTACCTAGCCTTGGGGTTTCGCTATCTTTTTCCAAAAGGGAAGCTTGCTTAACATGTGCTGGGGCTCAGGTTTACTGATGTTAAGTGCTTTGTAAATTCAATAAATATAGTTCAGAAGTTGTGATGTTGATCTTTTTCTGCTCTTATCTGGAAATCTGCAGAGATCATGAGCACAATGGCATGTGTCTCGCAAGCACATTACCTATCAGTTCCTGCATGTTTGAAGATGCAGACTGTGGCAAAAAAATTTTTAAAAACATGGTCTCAGGCGTTGCCAGTAAGATATAGACACAGGAGTCTTATGCCATGAGAATCAGCTTTTTGACCCATTTATCTTGATAGTCTTGATAAAATAGATAACATGCTTTTATGTTAAAGAAAAACTGTGCAATCCTTGAGTAATGTCTTTAAGGATTGTGCTGTATTGTTTTATATTTTAGGAAGATAACTAATAATAGTGTGGAGGATAAATTGGCTAAAATAGGAACAATGAGTTAAGTTAGGATACTGTTGCAATAATGAAAACAGAAGAAAAATAAGACCTGAAAGGCTACAGAGGCATTGAGACACTGAGTAGCTTTTGAAAAGGAAAAAAAAAAAAAAGAAGAAGAAGAATTCGGTCGAATTTTTAGACACAGTAAAAGGTTAAAATTTGGGAAAATATTTCAAGACTTCTAATTGAGTCTTAATGAAAAATGATGTTCTTAGCATAGATAACAGATACATGAAGATCAGTTCGGAAAGAAGATATGTTTAGCTTCCAGAGAGATTAGATTGGGGTCACCTTGAAATATCTATATGGGGGGAGTAGTGCTCCAGAAGGAACAGGGATAATGATTTGGGCGCCAACAATGTTTAGACTAAATGAAAGTCATGGGCACACAGTGATAAAGGAAGATGATGGGCTGAGATTGGAAACCTGAAGAAATACAACACTTGCAGAGGCAAGGGAAAGCCACAGTAGGATTTACAAAACACTCTGATCAGTTTGGAAAAGAAGGAGAGTGAGAGAAAAAGAGCCGAAAATATATTTTTCTTTTCTTTTCTTTATTAAATATCAAATGCTGCCAAATTCATTTAAGAATTTAAAAAGCAGGCTTTGAATCTTAAAACATTTTTTCAGGCAACTTAAAGACAGTTTAGAGTAATGGAAACACAATGCAGGGCACTGGGGAACTGAAGAAGGAAATGGAGATCACTTGTAGGAAACTAATCTTTTAGGAAGCTAACCCCAAAGGCAACAAAGGAATGAATATTTATTGCTATAAAATAAAGATTATTTGAATTGAAGAGTAAAAGATAAAGTACAAAAATAAAAGCCATTGCAGTTATCAAATATTCTGATTCTTTTACTCTGAATTTTCTAAAAATGTTATAAAATCACTAGAGGCTGGTTTTATAAAAGAAACTCCTACTTTGCAGAGGAAAATCTACATCTTACTAAGTGTAAGTATTTAGCTTGTCAGTTTTGAAGATTAAATTTGCAGAGTTATTCCGGACAAAGGGGCAAATATAAACTAAAATCAATCCAAATATTATTTCCATAGTTATTAGAAAAGTAGCGAATACCAGAATACTGACACTACAAAGTGAAGGTAGGTAGATATAGCTATCAAAACAATAGCAGTTCAAATTGTTGAAATAAAGTAAAATTTAAATAGACATTGTTATGGCAAGATCTCCAGGGTCTATGTGGTCAAGCTTAGGAGGAATTTCTAGTTCTCAGTTTAATTAGATCAATGTAAAATGTCATGGTCAGTACGTCAAATATTACTTGGGATAAAATGAATTTCTACAGGTCTCTAAGAACAACTTGCACTTGTGGTTTTAACATTCACTATTATTTTAACAAGCAAAATAATATTTGTACAGTATTTTATATACCTATACATATAGCTATAAATTTTATAGTTGTCTGACTACCCTTTACTTTGCTTCTTTCCAAGGTAATAAATTTCACTCTGGACATATGGTCTTCAGCTAGAGAAAACTCTCCACACTTCTTTGTGGCCAGGTGGGGCCACTTGACTTCATTTCCCCAATTAAAGTGAAAAATTTAAACATTGCTTTCTCTTCCTTTGCATTCTTTTCCATTGCCACAAGATAGAACAGTGATGGGCTTAGGACACATTTTTCATTGTGTTTTGGTTCTGAGGTGTATTTTCCATAGTATAAAATGCATATTTTCAGTGGATAATTCTGACAAACATATATATATATATATATATATATAAAATTTAAATTAACATATAGAATATTATTCCTAGTTTCCATGTCACTTCTCCATTCATGTTGTTGCATGTACTGATACTTCATCTATTGTCATGGCTGAGTAGTAATCTTTTGTGTGACTATCCCATAATATATTTATCCATAATATTTTCATCCATTCTCCTATTCGTGGCAATGTGGGTTGTTTTCAGTTTGGAGCTACTATGAAAAGAACTGTTATGGAAACTCTTTTTAAAATTTGTGTGTGAACATATGTTTTCACTTTCTTCAAGTAAAACCTAGAATGGAATTACTATTGGCCTCTAGAGAAAGTAGATGTTTAACTTATACTATAGAAACCTCCAGAACAATTTCCAAAGTGGTTGTACTATTTTATATTCCCACTAGTAATGTAACTGGACCAGATTTTCACCATGCAGATGAAGATAATGCCCTAAGGGATGGGGAAGCAACTGCATGGGAGAAAACTTGGTCCCTGAACACAGCAATGATTGCTACTATCTTTGATCACTTACCTCCTTTCTATTCCATTAGAGTGAGATAAACAGTGACCTACCAAGGAGAAGGACAATGGGTTCAGTCTCTCCTGCTCAGGCACCAAGGGGGGTACATTTTTTGCAGAGAACTAATAAAAACATTTTGATTAAAATCCAGTCTGGTTTTTTGGTCATCCTATGTTTAATTCTAAAAAGATATCAGTGATAACCTTTTCCTCCAGACCAGGCAGACCACTCATATGCCCTGCCCTTGGTGTGCCACTAAAATAAATGACTATCATGACTAAGCCAGTCTACATTTATAAAAATATTTATCTATTCTTGGTATTTTTCTTGAAAATACCTAGATTTAAGATGTACATCCTTAGATTATTACTTTCTTAAAACCATACAAATACTGTACAAACATTTAATGTTAACAATTAAAAAAAAATCAAAGTTTAGAGCATATTCTTAAACATTTAAATTATGAACTGCAATTTAAATAGTCTATCACCTACTTTTTATAGTATAGATCCAGAATAGGTTTTATAGAATGAACACCTTTATAGAAATTTATAGATACTTTATCATTAAAAATAACAAGACCTGTATTGCATAGAAGTATTTCAGGCCACTGTCCCGTTGGAGATCCTTAAGCAGTGAGCCCACCCCAGCAAGCCTTGCAGAGTGTCATTTCAAGGCTCATACAGTATGTAACCTCTCTGTAAGTCATTTCTCAACCTGACTGAAGAAAGTGACGTCAACACCCAAATCAAACATCATCCATACCACTTTACTTTCTTGGACAAGGACTTGGATGCTTGGCCTCCTTTAACACCTTTACTTCAACCTTACAAATGAACAGGTCTTCACTTTTCTGGCTTCTTCTAAATGTAGTTCTTCTTCATGACAGAGTCACATTCACAGACTAGATTAGTGCACTGACCAGGCATGACACAAGTGATATGAATGGAAAAAGGTAGGTACAAGAAAGTTCTCACAATTCCTTCTAGATTTGGGTTATCAGACTTGGTTATTTGGGATAACTCTAATTATAAAGTAAAAATAAATGGCACAAAATACCTAACTGCCTCAAGAAATGTATTTGGATATACTTCCTGGCCATGTTATGCGAAGACTTCCAGGACCACACCTGTGGTAGGAAGTTTCATTTATAAGTCATTGTAGAAATGAAGAACAAACATCATGGGACACTATGGGACATTTCAGCAAGAGTACTTACAAGATTGGAGCTTGTTTTAGGGGATTTGGGGGAACTTCAAAGGATGGGGGGCTTTATCCTAGATTGGATGTGGTCATGAAGAAAATATTTGGATTTTTTTTTTTTAAGATTTTATTTATTTGCCAGAGAGAGTGAGTGCACATGCATAAGCACTCAAGCCGGAAGAGCAGCAGGCAGAGGGAGAGGCAGACTCCTTGCTGAGCTGGGAGCCTGACGTGGGACTTGATCCCAGGACCCTGGGATCATGACCTGAGCCGAAGGCAGACACTTAACCAACTGAGCCACCCAGGCATCCCAAATATTTGGATATCTTAATAGAACTTACCTAGGAGCAGAGACTCAGCAAAGGTAAAGCAGTAATTTGTAAAGCAGAAGTAGTTCACTCATATCCCAAGATGGGGAGATGGTGGGTCATTCTTATGGTTAAAAGGTCATGCTTTTGCCAGTGTTCAGACATGATTATAGAACTTTTTTTTTTTTTTTTTTAATCAAGGCTTCATAGTCACAGTGTGGCCTTGTTAGATACTGATGTTCTGAAAAACCTATGTTCAACAGGGCATCAAGGCCTACCTATGACTGCCTTCTGTCTTGTCCTTCTGTTTTGGTTTCTAATATCTGCAATGACTTCTGTCCTTCTATTGTGGTTTCCTATTGGGGCCATAACAAGTTATCATAAGCATACAGGCATAAAATATTGTCTTACATTCCTGTAGATCAGAAGTGCAAGAGGAGTTAAAATTGGCCTTGTTTTAGGCATATTAGTTGGGGTGGAATGGAATTGTCCACCTCACTACATAGAATAAGCACTTATCAGCCTCTGCTCCACTGAGTTAAAAAATTAAAGTTCTAAATAAAATAGGGTACATGTTTGGAGTCTGAGTTAGGTGTGGTCAACAACCAGATGATTGTTGGTCAAAATATACCCTTGTGAACTGTCAAAATGTCAGAATCTAGGCAGGTTTGAAAAATTAAAGACAGTTATAGATACCCATGTTAGGTACAAGCAATAAGTCAGTAAGTAATAGAATATTTAAAAACTAGAGGACATAGATTTTAAAGAGCAGGACAAATAGTTAAAGCCAACAGTCTCGATGGTCAATAAGGAGAGACATGGCATTGATGAGCCTCGAGGAAAGTACCAGGAAGGTCTTTATAATAGAGATTAAGCTCTCTCCTGGTCCAGTGCCTGGCACATACAAACTACTTAAATATTCTAGAATGTAACATAATACATTCTGTAAAGGAAAAACTGATTCTGAAGTGCTGCTAACCTGGGATATGAGGGTGAAATTAGATAAGTGAGATCATCTGTGACCTGTAAATCATGGCTTATCATGCCAGGAAGAATAGCTAGTGATAAATGCAGACAACACAAATAATATAAAATAACATCAATTTCTCTCAAGCTCAGTAGGAAATAGAATCTTGTCCCAGAAGATTGTTTTAATTGGGCTATTATTTTCTAGTTTGCATTTTTTGCTAAAAGGAAATGACAAAAACAAAAAAAACCCATTAAATTGACTTCCAGTTTCTGGTCTGGCATGTAAAGAGATTAGAAGTTGCCACTCCATCTTAACAAGTAAAAAGCTGAACAATTTTTGTTTTTGTTTTTGTTTTTTTTAATCAACAATGCTTTTAAATCCATTAATGAAGCGAGGTCACAGGGCAAACTGTTGCCCACAAAATTGGAGACAGGAGGATACAGAGAATCACAACTTCCCTGAGCATATGAAACCCACAAGCAGAAGCTTTCATGGGAACCAGCGCTGGGGTAGGAAGACCTGAATGGTCATTGTTCCATTGCTGGAGGCTCAGTGTAGACAAGTCTGAGAGCTAAAGACTCCAGGGGATCTAGTCATTGGAGGACCCCCACACTGTTGTTGAGTTTTACTCCTGGACTCCCACCAGGTTTTTATTTTTTGTTTGAAACAGTGAACATAGGTGAAAAATCCTCTCATGTTTCTGGCAGGGACAGGAAACAAGGAACCATTCTGAAATATGCCAGAGCACTTTGTTCTTCTTAACAAAGTCTGCACTCAGGAGAAACACGTTTACCAGAAATTAATTTGCTGGGGTTTATATGAACCTCACTGATCTGGAAGAAGGGAAATACCCTACTCCGGGGACACAGGTTCACCAAGCACTAATCATTGGATTACAGATGCCTTTCCTCCCCCACACATTACCACCACATTGCTAAAGACTTATTTACTGTAGCTCCTTTTACACAGTATGCCATGTCCACTTTTTAACAAAAAGTATAAGACATACTAGAAGGCAAAAAAAAAAAACCAACCAACCAACCAAAAAACAACCCAAAAATGCAATTTGAAAAGACAGAACAAGCATCAAAAGCAGATCCAGATATCACAGAGATGCTGAAATTATCAGACCAGGACTATATGGTTCATACATTAAGGGCTCTGATGGGAATGTAGAGATGGAAATTCTAAGAAAGAATTAAAAAGAAATGCTACAAAACAAATACACTAACAGAAGTGACAAATGCCTTTGATCACCTCATTACTAGACCGAGTATGGCCAAGGAAATAATCTCTGAGCCTAAGGATATGCCAATAAAAACTTCCAACACCGAAAAGCAAAGCAAAACAGACTGCAAGGCAAACCTAACAAGAAAAATGGAACAGTATATCCAAGGACTACGAGACAACAACAGAAGGTGTTACATGACATAAGAAGGAGGAAAAAGACAGGAACAGAAGCAATATTTGAAGAAATAAAATAAAGGCTGATAATCTCCCCCAAATTAATGTCCAACACCAAAGCACGAATGCAGGATGCTCAGAGAACACCCACCCAGCAAAACAAATGTCAACCCAACCACACACAGGTGCATCATACTCAAACTGCAGAAAACCAAAGATAAAGAAAAATACCTTAAAGAGATAATTAACTGACCCCAAACATTCTTCCCTCGGTTTTAGGAGAGTCCCCCACCTACCTGAATCTTCATCTATCATTCTCTTCCTCAAAAGAAGCAGAAGAGATTTTGTACATGAGCCAACTCAACACTTCGTATTTACCATTAGGCATCAGAGAACCTATTTCACGGGAAGAGTTCAACAGTGAATTTTATTGAAATGAAACCGGCTTCAGATTCAAACACCTGAATTTAATTTCTTGCTCAGCCTTTAACTACATTTAACATTAAAAAATACCTAATTTTACTAAGGCTTTGTTTTGACCTCATAAAAATGATAGTAGTATTTTGCAGGGTTATTATGACTACTAGAGATTACATGTATAAAACTAGTATAACTTCTACTTAACAAAATTAGCTGTTCAGTAAATGATAGGTGCTATAATCATGAGTAGTGGAAGGTTATAGTCATATTGAAATAAAAAGAAACAGAATAAAAAACGTTTTCCTGATGTGTGTGTATGTGTGTGTGTGTTTTCTAGCCATCTAATCCTACCTTAGCTCCATGAAACGCTGGAATAAAATCCTGTCATTCCAGACAGAGACTAATGTCATGAACCCACTCCAGTTGGGGCTCTTTCCTGTCCTTCATTTCTGTTAGACCTACTTTCTCACTAGGTTATAAAAACAACAGAATACTTTAGCCTTTAAAAAAAATTATTTGCTAATCCAGTAAGCCAAGGAATAAACATTAAGAGAAAAAGAGTGAAAAATCACAGAATTAAGAACAGTCCTATCTCTGGTCAAAACTTGATTGCAAAACCTCCTTGGCCCCCGGGATGAAAAATTCCTCCTACCGTTGGAAGCAGTGGTCTCTCTCCTTGGCCCCTCTGGAAGTTTTCAAGGTCGGTAGCTTCAAGGCAATATATCTCAATCCCGGATGCACTTTAGAACCAACTGGGGAGTTTTAAATAGACTTCTGTCTGGGCCCTGCCCTAAGTAATTTGGGGTTTAATTGGTCCCTAGTGGAGCCTTGGAAGCAATGTTGTTTTTTAAAGCTCTCCAGGTAATATTAATGAAACTTCAGTGCTGAAAGCCACTGTTTTAAGGCAAACTTTCACATGGTTTTCAGGCCAATCCCGCTGTTTATCCCAAGGCTCATCTTCTGTGCTTGGGGTCAGGATTCACTTCCCCTATAGCTGCCACATTTCCCTCTTGGGATTTAGTCTGGTTTCCTGATGCTAGTTTCTTTACTAAGTTGCTTCTGAATTAGTTCTCCCTTTGGTTATGAGTCAAGCAAATCAATGTATCAGTGTGTTCCTCAATTATCCACCGATTCTCGGCATCTGGCAATGGCTTGGGGGTGGGGGGGGGGGGCGCTTCTCTGCACAGGTGCAAACTATGCATTTTTAAGTGTTGACTGTTTCTTAAAGAAAGATCAGGTAGCTTTAAAATACAGGATAAAGTGTGCACCCTTCTTAAAGGAGAGACAGATTTCAAGCACTGTGCATATACAGGCACTCAGGAAAGGCCTGGTAAACCAAATTGGCTTCTTTGCTTCATTTCTCCTACTGCGCTGAATTTTTGTGGCTGTGGAGTCCAGCGCGCCAGTGCCCAAACAAATTACCTCTCCTCATCATTCTTCATATGACCTGTCCATACTTTAGCATGAAAATGTCATATTGCATTTTCTTATTCTTTAGTTACAGATTAGATCTTTTAAAAATTAAGATGCAGAAGTTCACTTATTCATTTACCAAATTCCTTTATTCCTAAGAGCTGATCCTTTTTGGGTCTCACAGAGGCCCAATATTATGGCCACCACTTCCCTTGCATAGAAATAGCTATGGGACTTTTACCCAGAATGAAAGCTAAGGTTGCCTATGAAATAAAAAGGGTAGCCTTTATTCAAAAACAATTTGTCATATTTAATTGCAAACCGATCATCTTAAGATCACTTTTGGATTAAGTCCTTATTTAGCAGTTCATAAAAATAATATTCATATGTGCCTGAGATTGTTCTGCCCTAACGCCTGCACTCTCTCTCCCCTTATTCTGTTTGCAAGTTCACTGTAGCATAAGCACAAAATTCACATTTAAGAAACACTGTGAGAAAAGTTCTAAGAGTCACTGCAGATAACAATTTAGCTCTCTAGTATGTACTTATTTTGTGATCTGCCTGTGGATAACATCCCCAGCCATTTTTCACAAGGTGGTGTATGGTTTCCCCTACGCACAATCTATTATTTTAGGAAACAGTATTGTCAGTACGGAAATATGATTACTGCAAAACCAGGCTGTGAAAACCAGAACTGAGTGCCATAATAGAAATTTCAATAGATATGTTTCTACTTTAAAGATACGAAAATCTTAATAATTAGGTTTTTTTGGTCATATATTCTGCCTTTTTTCTAATCTACTCTAACCCTTGATTTCTGTGATATTTAAATTATATTAGCTGAAAAACGTCACAATTTGAGGCTCCCCTTGTTTCACAGGATACTCTAGGGACAGTCATCCTGAACTTCAGTAAATTTTTGGTTACTATCATTCAAAAAGATTTGGAGATGGAAGTCCTTCCAAAGCTTTGCATGTTAAGAAGCATCTTTGCCTATCTATATTTATATCCATGCATATGGAATTATTGTGGTGTATAGTGAAAAGGTGACTTTTTTTGCTTATTAAATTTCTTGCAGCAAATGACAACACTCTAGGTGTACGTGTCTTTTAATTCTGCTCCCTGAGAATAGAAAATGCTTTTTCTTTTCTCTGAATGACAAATGTGGCAATAACTGGTAGCTGGTGTCTGTGCAATTCTAATGATCCTCCCTTAGCTCCTACTCCCTTAGCGCCACCACCCCCACCACCCCCACCAAACACATACACGCACAATACAGAAGACGGGAATATATAGGCAGTCTCTGTTGACATAAATTAACCACCTAGGAAGAGCTATCACAGCTGTGTGATATGGACATGGGGATTTCCTTCTCTCTACCACCCTTGTAGATTTTCCCTCCGTTTCCCCTACCTTTGTCATGGCCTATTCCTGTGCCTAGGTTTTCTCTCAACTCTTAGCTTCGTGCAATCTCTCAAACCTGGGCTCTGTCCCAAACCCACTTGCAATCAGGCTCCTACCCCAGAGTGGCCATAGGCAATTCTTTCAAGAGCCTGGTCTAGCTTCCCTACACAAACCTAGACAAACCTGTTTCTGCCTTTATTATATCCACCTCTTGGCTGACATGTGGTGCCCACGAATTGGGTCTGGATAATTATCAGATGCCAGAGGAGGGGGGATCAGTGGCAGGAAAGAAAGGCAAAAAGACAGATGGCAATAAAAGTAACTCGTATGAAAGGATTTCCTTTTTCATTATTGTTTATAGTTCAAACCTCCAAAAATCTTAAAAATGATTTTTATGCTACATTCAAAGTTGAACAAGTGCTGGAAAAAATTATATTTTATAGTCCATAGATGAGGCGGAGTTGGTGGGGGGAGAAAGCCTGGATACAAGCTAAGTGACATCAAAACAGAGAAACCAACTCTTGAATTCAGTTGAAGAGGGAAGGTCACCAGGAGCGAGTCGTAGGCTGAGAAGCACTTAAAAGACAATTCTGCTCCCCAGACCTCTTGTCCTCTAGTCTCAAGTCTGCAATGCCTCTGATACCAGTCTTTAGCATCTAGCATTAGTCTTAGTTCTGCCAGAAACACGTCTTGGGAGCCTGGAGCTGGAACTCTAAATTATTAGAAGATGTGATAACACAGATCCAACACATTACAGTAAAATGTGTTGCTAAACAACTAAATTAGAAGTTGATTTTTGTCCCTCTTATGATGATTATCTTTTATGGGAATTATACTTCAAGAACATTGTGACTTAAATTAGCTTCTGCAAACCTACATTTTTTTTCCATATAGCTAATTCTTAAGTCCCGGGTTTGAAGATCTCTGGAAAACAGAGAATTCCCTTTTATTTTCCATAGAAAGGAGAATTTAACAATTTCCCCACAGTGTTTTAATAAATGCTTAAAGAATAGGGAGGTTTCTTTCTGTGCGAGTGAAACACGAGTCATTGAGTACATTTCTTCACTTGGCTGGTGATGAAGGCTTTACTGCATTCTACAGTATCAGACTGCTCAGGGGGTGTTAGGACAGAAGGGGTGATAAAGAAACCGTGAAAGACGACAATGCCCAAGATTGAAAATAGAGACTTTGATGGGGTCTCTGCAACACTTTGATGAGACATGAAAGACGCCTTCATGGACTTTTCTAAGTGCTGAGTTGATAGAATTGAAATTAGTTGTATTAGCAACAACAAGGGAAGCAGCCACCACCACCCATTATAAATGCTGCCGTAATCGCACCTGTCACAGGCTAGGCACGGGGATAAGCATCTTACATACACTGTTCTATTTCATTCTTACTAGAGTCCCATGACATGGGTTTTCTCATCCCTGTACATTCAACAATATGGAGACAAAGAGGTATTCATTAATTTACCCCGGGTCTCATCACTTACAAATGGCAGAGGTGGAATTTGGACCTATTTCCAAAGTCCATCTTGTTTTAAGCAAGCACTGGGGCCTTTCAGAGCCCAGAAAGGTAAATGAAATGCGTACTTTTCGAAAACTTATTTATTCCTATTTTTGAGTATTTATTGTTGGGTTTTGTTTTTTTTTTTTCTCTGCTCTTGTTTTCAAAGTTCCTTTTGGAAAGCTATAACCTTGCTTCAGCTAAATGAAGGGCTAAACAGGTTTCTTTCTCAGTAAAGACGGAATGGTACAGTCCTATAGCGGTTTCTGCAGCTAATGTGCTGTGCAACTTTCGCAAAATGTGTCCTCAGGGCGAGGGGGCAGATGCCTTACACGTACTGATGAGGTTGGCCTGGAGACTTGGAAGTCTGTGATGTTCCATGAGGAGAGTCCTCTGTTTCAGAACCCTGAGATGTCAGAAAAACTGAAGGTGAAAACTCTGGGGAGAGATGGTGGGAAACCATAAACGTGATCCCTCCCTGACTTCCATTTTCCCTCACAGTTGGTATTCATTTGATTCAAGCCCTTAGATCCCCAAGGACAGAGTGTTATACAAACAGCGTCAGTGACCACCGGCCTACACGTCAGGAAGAGGAGGGGGGGAACTACATAAATAAATAATGGAACAGTGGAATTGGCAATTTTCTGGCCTTTGAAGGTCCCTAGAGATTGCCAGTTTGGACCACACAGGGCTCCAGGGGTTGTAGAACAGCAAACCACAACATGCTGTCCACTTGAAGCCTTTCACCGCGGTGTGGTTGGCCAGAAGCTGACTAGCCAAAACTCCGCCATAGAACAGCACAGCCAGGACTGGCTCTGGAAATGCCGACCGCATTCTTCACTCGAGGTGGGCTCACGAATCCTCTGGGTCTCCCGTTTCCAAAGGCCAGTCTGCGGATTTGTGTCCATCAATGTCAAGTTTTTCATAAGCCTGTTGCAAGATGCAAAAAAAGGTGCAAAAAAGAAAGCAGAGTGTGCTTTCCTTAAAGTTGAATGTATTCATCTAAATGACTGGTTTTTTTTTTTTTTTTTTACTTTTTAAAATGAAAATGTCCCTTCTCTTGTTAAATTATAGTGATACTAAATGGGAGATTGTATAGTGTTTATGTTCTTTGCTTAGCAAGCCTGTAACAGGTTTAAAATTTATGTCGGAAATTTCACTGACCTGTGAAATGGAATACAGTGGGAACAGTTGTGTTTCAGGCATGCAGGAGGGATGAGACCTCTGGGATCCCCTGCTACACGAATGAGACTGCAGTGCTTAAACCTGAATGAGGGAACCCCCTGAATGATCTGTATGGTTTGGAGATTTGAGCTATTTGCCCCAGGTTTGTTGCCTTTGATCCCACTTTATTTCTACTGTTTCAGCGTGATTCAATAGCCTTAGGGCAAAGCTCAATTTGTCAAGGACTAAAAAAAAAAAAAAAAAAATTAAGTAAAAATAAAAAATAGCAAAGACTTATTTACAGATACTCAGATTTAAATTTTTTTTTTAAAGATTTTATTTATTTGACAGAGAGACAGCCAGTGAGAGAGGGAACACAGGCAGGGGGAGTGGGAGAGGAAGAAGCAGGCTCCCAGCAGAGGAGCCCAATGTGGGGCTCGATCCCAGAATGTCGGGATCATGCCCTGAGCCGAAGGCAGACACTTAACAACCGAGCCACCCAGGCGCCCTTCAGATTTAAATTTAAGCCTCTGTAAAACAGAAGGCTATTCTTTTATTCCTTTTGAAGAATGCTGTTGATATCCACTGTCACCCGATTTTACTGGATACTAATAATGATGTGAATAGGAACAGGAGGGCGGTGATAACCAAGCTACCTGTTGCTGAACACATACTACGTGCAAAACAGTTTCTCATGTATTTTCTGCTACCCTCACAACTGCTGCAGGGGCAGAAAAATGCAGCTCAAAGTGATGTGTAAAATGGTAGAAAAAAACAAGGATTTGGGTATCCCATAAATCTGACTATGAATCCAAGCTCGAGGGTGGCCTTGGACAACTAAGTTTTTTGTGTTTTTTTCTCACATAGAAAATGAGGCCAACAGGGACCGTCCGTGGAGCTGTTACGAGAAATGCATAGTATAACAGGTGTGAGGTAGTCCATTTAATGCCTCCTGCATAGGAGGAACTCAGTATTTCACCAGATAACTTTATCAAGTGTATGATTTTTGCAGGTAGCGGAGCCGGGAGCTCCAGTGTCTGGATCACAGTCTATGATCCTTGCAATAGAGCAAGAATAACTGGTTCATTGAGCAGGCTGAGCTCAGTGGGGCATAAACCTGACATCGCTGTGGTTTTCTCCCTTCACTACCTTTAAATATTCTGTCAAAGCTCCCTCTCTCCTCCCTTAAATGGTATCTCGGCGAGGTTCCACAGCATCAGACTCACAGATATAAAAATGTCCAGTGAATTTAGTCTGGCCAGTTAAAAGTCCCCATATATCCCTCTCAGGCTGTGACCTTGTAGGCCCTCAATGGCCATGTCAATATTTGTAAGACTCACGTTTACAGCCAAATTGGGAAACGCCCTCCCTGCTCTGGCCAGCCTGCTGTGCGAGTGTGGAGATGTGCGGACAATGCTCTGAAGATGAAGAGGAGCAAGAAGATGAGTTTGGACTCGGGCTGTGCTGTCTTCCTGCCGATCAGGCACAGTTCCTGTCTGAATCGATGCACTTTTCTTCTCATACTGATTTAGAGGACTGCACTACAAACATGGAGTTAAAACAAAACACACTTGTTATTTCACAATTTCCATGGGTCAGGAAGCTTGGTGTGACTTAGCTGCATTCTCTGACAGGCTCTGTCCAGGCTGCGTTCAGCGTGTCAGCCGGGTCTGCAATCTCATCTGCAGTCCCCTGGGAGAGGATATGCTTTCGTTAGCTTTAAGTCTGAAGCCTTCGATTTCTTGCTGCCCCGTCAGCCAGAAGTCCCCTCATCTCCTAGAGGCTACCCTAGGAGGTTCCCGGCCACATGGGCCTCCGAACACAGGCGGCCTACAACAAGGCAGCTTGCTTCTTGAAAGCCAGCAAGGGAGTAAGAGAACGCAGCGACCTGGATGCTAGAATCTTACATAACATAGCACGTTAATTACACACATGTAATCACATGCATCTTATCAATGTTGCCACATCCTATTGTTTATAAGCAAGTCACAAGATAGAAGTAAGTCACACAGGAGGGGAGAGAACCGTAAAAGGAAATGAATTTCCCGGGCCATGGGAGAGTCCCCTAGAGTTTGTAGGTCACACGAGCATATTAGTTGAAATACAAGGATCCATTAATCCCTAGTGAAAATTTTGAGCTGAAAAGAAGCCCAGAGCTCCACAATGACCCCACCAAACTACACAGAACATTTTGGGGGGGGGGATTGGAAATCACAGAACACCAGACAAACTAGTGACTTTCAATGAGTAAGTCTACATTCATATTAAACCTTGCCTCTGAGCCCATTGGATTGTATTTCTCCTTACAGGAAAGGACTACCTATCTTAAGGACATTTTGAATTTTCTAAGTCCCTCCACTAGAAATGGTCATGGTTGGTCAAAATTAACAGGGTAGTTTTGTGAAACTGAATAACAGAAGGAGATTGTAATATTTTGGATCAGTACTGGATATCCATGAATATTTGATAGTTTATTACTCAAAGTGAGTGTACAATAAGGAGTAGAGCTAGGGATGAGGATAGATTTAAAAACATCGTAAGGAGGTATGAATTTCTTAATCATATGAAAGTCATGATCACAAACCAAAGAGCATACGCCAGTTATCATATATATGAAATTAATTGTGAAAGTGTTCACCCCTTTTTGTAAAAAAAAAGGATTTTCTATGCTAGGACATTTTTTTCTTTTGGCTGTCAATGTGGCAACTATTCCATCTTAAGAATTTTTCTACCTGTCCCCACCACCCTCCAATTTTATAGACCCAGTTTTCTTTCTATTTATACTACTAACATAACACACCTCCTCTAAGGTTATTTGAGTACCTAGAGCTCTTCTGGGTTTAGGGAAGGATGCATATTTCTGCCTTTTGGAATTTTTTGAAAGGTCCTTTAGATGAGTGCATTTTTTCCAATAAATATGTTTATTTAAATGAAAACTTAAATACAACTGAATTTTTGTTCATTTACAGTCTTTTTTTCCCATAAATAAAACCACATATCAGAAAAATCAGATTACTGTGGCAGAATCATGCAGCGATTTTGGGTTCAAAAAAAAAATATGTTCTCTATATTTTATGATAACTTGCCTTATCTAATTTCAAATAAAATTTTAATTCACTTTTCCACATCTTATTATATGTACTCCCTGGCTGCAGATCTTTAAGTCAGATGGTTGAAAATAAAGAATAAGCTCTTAATACTAAATTTAAACTGTCTTCCTCACTTAGCAGTTTATATAAAATAATGCAGCTAAAACCCTACACAAATGTTATTAGTTTAACTACTACAACTTTTTTCCAGAATGAGGGATTTCTTTGAAATATCTGAGACCTTAAGAAAATAATACTAACAAAACATAAGAATGCAATATATAAGGATCAAAAACTCAGCGTGCCCTTGCATTTTCAGCATTTAATTTTTGGTTAAAGCAAAAAGTTTGATGTGATGTGTTTTTAATTTGTGTTGCTTAAAATTCTGCTTTTAGCAACTCAGCTCTGACTTCTATGTTAAGTCCAAATATTTTATTTTATTGTTCAATGATAAAAGGACCTATGAAACAGCCACTTGAAAGAAGACAGAAGCTAGATGGGCATCTGGTTTAATTTACAGCTCTTGTTCATTACCCTCATATGAAAATTTCAGAACACATGTGGCAAAGGCTTCTGAAAAGCAACCTTTAACCTGAACCTGAATTTAATATCCTAAAGTTATGAACTAAAGTTATTTAAAGTTAATAACTTTCTCTACAGATAGCTTTTTAATGTAGTAGTATTCTACTGTGTTAATTTTATGTACAGCTATCTTTTTAGTGTAATAGAACACTTTGGATACTAATTAGAAAAATATAATCACCCAGGGACTGAAAAAAAAGGAAGTTTTACCTGATTTGGCTACCATCCAAATTCATTCTTTCTCCCTGAGTTATGGTCGTCAGTATAAAAATGGAAGCACAAAGGAAATCACGAGTCACTCTATTCTGGCAACAAACAGTCTAAAAGAAGAATTAGGGAAGAAAGAAGAATTCTTTTAAGAACTAGGAGAATTAGGAAGAAAAAGGAATGAAACCTACCCCAAATTCCTGGCTCCTTCCAGACCAAGTAAGGGCAAAATGCCAGTAGTGTGGGTGGTCAGGGGTGCTCCCGGCCAGGTGCTCGGGCCAATATGTTCTATGGCATATTGTCAATCCCCCAAACTATATGACTTCCTCTAATGAAGATTTACATCCTAAAAAACCCAGTTAAATCCCCAGTCCAAGTATTTAGTTATATAGAAATCAGTTAGATGGATGGGTAGATGGATGATAGAATGAAAAAATTGATATTTATACATGCATACATATATATGTTCATACACATGGACACATATGTGTTGTGTCACTTTGTCAACTGGTGAATGGTAGCCTGCAAAGAGTATTATATTAAAAATGAATTAATTAATTAACAGAAAAAACTTCCCTGCTATCATTTAGCATTATATCTTAAATCCATCCTGTGTAAATATAAGTCTTAATATATGTTTATCTTTATATATCCATCTTACATACATTTCTGTATAGATGTGTGTGTTTGTACAGTAAGATAGGCATATTTTTAGAATGAGTTAAATCCAATGAATTTTACATACTGAGGAAGAAAATACTACCCTATTTAATAATTTTTATTCATATTTGGAGTGAAAGAGTAAATGCAATCACAGTTAGGAGATTTAAAATTTTATTAGAATGCTGTTTGTAATCAAAAATGTTGAATCATAAATATCTATGGCATTGCAACCCCATGACTATTTTCCTAAACAACCACAGCTCTTCACAACTCACCAAACATGATTACAACAGGCATCTTAAAGTCCTTACGTAATCCTACCACTCAGGTCACAGTTTATTCATTTAGAAATGAGAACTGGACACAGGCTGAATCAACTAATCTATCATCACCAGATTTTAGAACTTCAAATTCAGAGTCAACATCCAGTGGGCTTTCTTCTGCCATTTGAAATGCAAGTCGGTATGTAGTGACAGAGAATGAAGCCAATGTATGAAGAGAAGAAACAAGAACAAGGATTCTTCTGGGTCCATATTTCTTAGTCTCAGTTGCAACCCTGCACGTTCTCAAGTTTAGTTGTTTAACTCTTCCTTAGATTACATTAGGAAATAAATTCTTCCTTTCCCAATATGCATTCAAGATGCATCTCTGTTATTTGCAATCAAAGAATCATAAAAGACAATGATATTTTCTGCTTGGAAACAATGTCTTTGCTATTTTCCCAGTGTAATTCTTGTTTATCCTCTAAATCTCTGCTGCAACCACCATTCATCTAGAAAATCTTTCCCAAACTGCTAGGTGTGGATTCATTTGCTTTTCTATGTGCCAGATCCTGCACTGTTCCTAGAATTCCTACTACCACTCAAGATTGTGATTGCGTCTTTGTTTTTCTTTACCTCATTTAAATACATTAAAGTAGGGACCACGTTTATTACACCCACTCTTGTTTTTCAATGCATAACACACTACCAGAGACATAAAAGACAATAAATAATTGTTGAACAAAAGAAACAATAAAGGAAAGAAGAAGAAAAAAGTGTTTGGTTTCATATCTGTTTCCCTCCAATTCATGATTTTCTAATTTATCAATTAGAATTTTAACTCAAAGCATGGATTGCCAAACAACCAATAGATAATATATTACCATTATAATAAAGTCAACTTTCCAAGTAGAGATAAGTGAGATGTCAACTTTACACATGGCTGTCGGAAATGCTATCTTTTTTTATAGGCGGTGCAACTGAAAAATGCTAGTAATAGAGCTCTATATAGTACAAACTGAGTTTTCATTTATTAAATCAACTGTCTCCAAACATTACCTATATGGGTGAGAATGCAAATTTCCTTTGTCTGATACTCTATTTGTCCGACAACCAAAACATAATTTATGCCTCCTAAGTGTTGGGGTGTTAACTCAAAAAAAGTCGTATGCTTTGTTTTCCAAGAAGAAAAACACTTTTTTTTTTAATTGAACAAAGCCCACTCAGTTCACACGAGACTAACAGTTGTTCTCGACACCCAGGAGGAGCTGCCCTTTCAGTGAACAGTTTGTCTTGATCTGAAGCCAAGGAAAACACTTGTACTTAAAAATCTTTGCCTCAAAAATTTCATATTTTTAGAACCTCTTGGGGGGGTCTTTCAACAGTATTTTGGTATACTATTTGAGCAGTGTTTATGGTGATTCTTGGAAAATATCTTTATAAACAAAGGTCGCAAACGATGTTTCTCAGTGGGATAATCTAATAAAATGTCATGAGTTTCACTGTATTTTTAAACATCACCTGCATTTCTACATACCTGTATGTATATAGCAATTTGATTTTATTCTTCTTTGGTTCACTGTTACTTACAAAGCGTAATTAGACATTTACGTTTAGGCAAAGAATAATAGCCTGTTACGATTTTTCAAATGTAGTATTCTGCATGAAACAAGCTGAGGTGTGAGTTTAATGTAGATTGCCTAGATTTATTCGCACTTACCTAAAGAGTGAGCTTCTCCCTTTAGTTACCCTGGCACAAATTCTTATATATACATTACTTGTCTCCTGCCAATTTCCATAGGGATACTATAAAAATGTTAATTCAGTCTACAAATCACATTAATATGTTTAGAAAAATTGAATTGTGTATGTCAGTGTAATGTAGGCCTGTGTGGCCTATTTGCACAGGATGGATTAAGATATAATGCTAAAAGTATAGCAGGAGGGTATTTTTCTGTTTATTTATTCATTTGTCTTTTTTTTTTTTTTCAATGTACTGCTTCCAGGCCACTGTTCAGCATCTGACAGATTAAGACTATTGTGCCTGGGTAACCACTTTTCCTTAGATTTTGAACTAAAACCTTCCTTGGCAAAACTTCACGCTCCCATCAGCAGGAGAAGAGTGGGAACCCTGGGTGCCTTGTACCACAGATGAACCATGTCCACATCCCTCCTTCCCTCATTCATAGCCTCTCCATCATCCCCTGCCAGAGACCATCAGAACTCATCTCACTGAGCCCTCATGTGTGTCCATGACAGTCACCAGACTTCCAGGTCAAACTTAATTCATTGGATTCTAATCCACATATGACTGTTCATTTCCTTCATCCTTTTTTTGACTCTTTCAGTCCTCCCCAATTTCTAAAACCCTTTCAGTGTGTCTCTGGAACTCAAGATCAAATCTCAGCAAAATTTCCTCTAAGCTCAAATTCTTCTCCAAGCCACCTATTTTCCTTAATGTTCCAGGGAAAACATTTATCCCCACTGAGGACACTGATTTTCTTGCAGCCCTCTCAAATGGTGGCTGTTTTTCTCTAATATCTTTACCACTGGGCACAAGAATTGGATAGGTGTCCCTTCCTACTCTTTCCAATCCCAGATTTTGAATTTCATGTATAAATTGCACCTTTTACCATCCCACTTTGTTTTATGATTTACTGTACTAACCCCAACTTTATACTTCAAAAACTGTATATCTTGGCCCATTGCCATTCATTCCATTGTTACTCTTCTCATAAGTCTTAACGAACTCAAATTCATGGAATGATCCTTTGAGTGCCTTGAACTCCCATTTACTTGACCTTTTCCCCTCTTACCTTTTCTCTCTTGCCATAGCCACTCAATCGCAAGCAGGCGATCATTTCTTTGAACCTGTCATCACTAATAACTGCAATTGCTTCATAGTATCAATCTCAGCTAATGTACTAACAAATTCAGTCTTTTCAACTCACCATTTCATATGCCAAACACCAACTCCCAATATTCCTTTTTTCCTACAAGGACCTTCAATCTTTCAATATCACAAGCTTTTCACTATCTTCACCTCTATTTTGTCATTGCATCCTCATTTTTAATTAGTTGGTGAATCATTATAATTACTTCTTTGATTATACTGTTTCCTTTTCCCTATTCTGCTTTTGAATCCTTGTGTGGCTAAATGATAGCCCTGGTTAAATCCAACCCTCCATGCATTACATGTCTGAACCCACGCTGGTAAACAGTGGAGAAAAGTAACATCGAGCAAAACGAAAAAAAAATCAAAGCATGCATAAATCATGCAGAATAATGTTAGTTTAAAAATATAGCCACTGGTCTGCAAAATTTCCAGGAAATCATAGAAGTTCTTAGTCCATCCCCTCGCTTTCTCTGCCAGCTATTTCAGAGCTTCTCCTTTCAAGCCTACAAAATCCTCACCTTTGCTAATTCACCTGAGTGTTAGTCTGAGTTCTTCACAGCAACAGAACCAATAGCATGCAATTATGGAGGTGGAGAAGTCCCACAGTCTGCAGTCAAAAGGTGGAGACCCAGAAGGGCTGATGGTATTGTAGTCCTTGTCTGAGCCTGAGTCTGAAGGCAGGAGAGGACTATTGTCTCAGCTAGAAGACAGGCAGAGACAGAGCATTCTTTCTTACTCAGTGTTTTATTGTACACAGGCCCTCAATGGATTAGATGAAGCCCACCCACATTGGGGAAGGCAATCTGCTTTATTCAGTCTACCAATTCAAATGTTATTCTCATCTAGAAACACCCTCAATGACACATGCAGAAATAATATTTAACCAATTTCTGGGAACCCCATGATCCAGTCAAGTTGACATATAAGATTAACAACCACACTTAGTTTCTTCAGGAGAAAACAAAAACAAATAAAAAGAACCTCCATAAACTTCTACCGCAACATTCACTCCCCAACCAGACTTTGTGCCGGAAAACTCTGTCTTTATTTCTGTCACATTTGGATGCTATGTGTGCTATAAACCAAGGTAAACCCTTGCCATTGTACAGTAAATCACACCTACCCTTGCCTTCTGAAACGCGTTGCTTCAGCAATTTTCTCTGCTTTTCTTTTTTCTCAGTCATGTCTTTTTCTCTCTAAAGTGGATCATTCCTATACTCATTCAAGCACACACTTATTTCTCTCTTAAAACAATAAAACAAAACTCACCCCATTTCCACACCAGTATTTGAAATACCACTCATTTCTGTTCTTTAAAGCCAGAGTTGTTAATCACCACCTCCAGTTTCTTCCCTCCCACTCTCACTTAAATCTACTCTGATAAGAGTTCGCCCCTACTCCTCCATGGAGTGTGCTCTGCAGGGCTAAATCCAAGTTAGGGCTCAGTCCTTGCTCAGTTGTACCACTGGACACAACTGACCCCTCTGTTCCTGAAACACTTGCTCTACTCATCTTACAGGGTACCCCACCTGCCTGGCTTTCCTTCTACCTCACTTCTTATTCCTTAAATGAGCTGTGGATGAAACTCAAAGTATGAGTCTTCCTCAGGTGAATTGCTTTTCAGCTGCGAACCTGCAAATCCAACATGTTTTTATGATTTTGAAATACAATGGCAGGACAGGCATGGAATAGGCATTCCCATTCCAAAAGAAAGAAATAGGAAAGAAGAAAGAAGTCACAGATCCCAGCAAGTCCAAAACCCAATAGGGCAAATTCCATTAGAACCTAGAGGTTAAAAATAGTCCTCTTTGGCTTGACACCCTGCCCTCCAGGCCCACAGAAGCAGTGGTCCTGCCCTGCACATTTACTGGGCAGGGATTGGACTCCTAAGATTTTGGGGAGCCTGCACCTGTGGCACCTCTGTGCCTGGGACCTGCCCCTGTGGTAGTTCTCTGCCTGGGCCATGTAGCTCTCTGGGTTCCTGAGCACATGGCTCTGCCAGGAACTGTGTTAAAATCAATGAGGCACTTGTTAAAAATGCAAATTCCAGTGGGTCTTTCAAAGACCTACTGAAGCAGACTCTTTGGGGACAGGGCATGACAATCTGTATCTTTCATAAGCAGTGACTCTTTTACTCCTAAACATTTGAAAAACACTGACCTGTGGATTTTTAGGACTGCGGAAACTTCCTAAGCTTTGATATCTCACTCCAACATGTTTCTCCTACACTTTTTCCTTAGTTACCGGCAACTTTATTCTTTCAGGTGCTTGGGCCACCAGCCTCAGATTCATCCTTGGTTCTCCTCTTTCATTCTCTGTATATCCGCAAGATAGCTCTTTATCTCCTCCTTGCACTCCCTCCAACTTTCCAAAACTCACCATCTCTTGCCTAAATTTTAGCAAAAGCCTTCTAAATTGTCTCCCTGCTTTTTCTCTTGCCCCTTCACAGTTCTGTCAATGAAACCTGCCCAGAATCCTCAGCTGACCTCCCAATTCACTTACCAATGAAAATTGCTCATCACCACCTACAAAGCCTTATGCCTGACATCCACCCCTGCCCACTGCTTTTCTCACTTACCTCACTCCAGCCATGCTGGCCTTCTCCCCTTGAACTTGTCAGGCTCTATTTTGCCTCTAGGTCTTCACATCTGTGGTTTCCTCATTAAGACATCCTCCAAATATCTATATAGCTAGCTCTCTCATTTCCATCTGTCTCTACTCAAAAATTACCTTCTAAATATGCCCTTCTCTAGTCACCCCATTTAAAATGTTAACCCTCTCCCCCACCTCTCCATAGTCCCATTCTTCCCTACTTACTTCCTCTCCTAAGCACCCATCACTATCTAACATACACTACGTATTTACCTACCCATTGCATTTCTTGTCTATCTACCCCACTGGGAATAAAGGCTCAGAAGAGTAGGAATTTTGTGTGTTTTGTTAGCTATTTTATCCCCATTATCTAAAAACACAGTAGAGGTAATCAGTAGCTATTTGATGAATGACCTATTAAGTGAGCAAGTGAATAGCAGATGTTAGCATAGTACCTGACTTTTGTTTGAGGAAGACACTGAAAAGAAAAGTAAGAGACTCATTTTATTCCCATGTTCTATATAGAAATCTATGACTCAAATAGCTTAGGGAGCTTACACAGTCCTAAAAATCTACAGGTCAGTGTTTTTCAAATATTTGGAGTAAAAGAATCACTGATTATTAAAAATACAGATTGTCATGCCCTGTCCCCAAAAAGTCTGCTTCAGTAGGTCTTTGAAAGACCCAGTGGAATTTGCATTTTTAACAAGCGCCTCATTGATTTCAATACAGTTCTTTAAGAAACTGCTGTAGGTTCAGAAGTGATTCAAACTGAGTGACTTATGTAAATGCAGAGTGGAGAAAAAAATCTTCATTATAGTTAACATGCTGAGTTAAAGAAAATGGATCTGGTCTACATTTCTGGTATGCGTTCTTCTCAGGAGAAAGTTTAAAGCAGAACAGCAATTTGCAAAACATACTACAAAAACTCAGTTGTATTCATCCTCAGGGGACATGAAGATTTGGCCTTTAAAAGTAAGATCTATGCCAAAGCTTTCATAGAAAAGCAATTGTTTCTTTAAAACTTTTATTTATGAGCACTATGAAAAACTTCAACTCACTGGCTACAGAAAAGATTCCTTGGTTTCTGGTGCCTATGAAGAGCTAATTCTAGTCAGATGTGCAGCATTCCATCTATAGAGAATAATTCCTTTATCTTGGATCAATAAAGAACTGAGCTCATAACAACCATCATAATTGTGACATTCAATTCTCATTGCTACCTGATTTCCCATGGACTTCTGCCTGTAGCAGATATTTTGTTGTATGTTTTGTTCTGAGGTAATTATCTAACTCTGATAGATGGCCCTGTGATAGATGTTGTCTCATCAGCATTCAGAACTGTTCTCTAGCTTGAAAAGAAACACAGTAAAGAAAAGACTTCTTAATTACACTCCATTTCCACTCATTAATTGACCTTTCTCTCAAATAACCATAAATCAACTAATGTGGTATACATTGCAGATAAATTAACAAATGTCCACATAACATAGTATGTCTATCAAGAAAAATTTATCCATTTGTAATCAGTTTTGTTTACCACCAGTATCTGAGGGTTAAATCCTAGTAATATTATAAATAGAAAAGTTATTATTTTTCTTATTATTTATAAATGTGTTAATCCAAAATAAATAATCTTTTCCTCCAAAATTCCAAAGTCAATATCCTGTTCTTCAATAGTTCTCTTAGCCTAGGTCACTTCAAATACAAGAATGAGATTAAAGATAGACCAGGAGGGCCTTCTACTGTGTGTTTTTGTGGTTTAACCAGCTCTGACATTCTAAACTTAGCAGAAATGCAAGCTGAGACATAAACTAGTTTAATATTCACATTTTATTTCAAGAGAGACTTCTGGAACTCAACACAGAGGTAATCTGTTTTGAGACTGAGTATCTTAAGTTACCAGATTCTTCCCCTCCGAAGATTTGAATCATAGGCTCTTAGTTGGCAAATAATTGATTTTAACAAAATAAATAAAAAAAAATACTTCTACTGCCTCTTGGATTTAATAAAACTCCCACACGATAGGGACAAGAGAGAAGAAAATCAGTGGGTAGAATAAACTTGACCCCAATGAGATTCTCCATGCAGGTGCTTCTAGCCTATTCTCCCTGCCTAGTCCAGGACTGAAGGTAGAGAGGTCAGTGAACTATTTCCTGTTGCCTTGGGGAGATAGTAAACCAGCAGAGAAACATCTCATTTGAACAAATCAACAAATCAAGACTATTTTTGTATCTATTACAGAAATTTAAATAGAATTTAAATTTAAAATTAATATGTTGTCATTATGTAAGTAATACCCTTTTGTTTTTAGACATACATACTGAAATACTTAGTGATGACAATAGCATGTTATGATGTTTTTAAACATTTTAGCTAAAAGGTATTAGAATGAAATATGACAAAATGTGAATCATTGTTAACCTAGGTTTAAGGAGGTTTATTACACTCTGTTCTCTTCCTTCATATAGAAACTATATTAAAAGTGTAGGGGTAGAAAAGTTTTCCCTTCTACCTTTTTAAGTTCTTTTGGATGTTCTAATAATCAAAATGACATCAGACAAATTAACAGGAGAAAAACAAATTCTGTACATAGGGACACACCATAAAAATGTGAGACTCAAAGGGCAGCCAAGTAATTGAGGCTTATTAACATCCTGAGCTAAGGAAAGGGTTAAGGATCTGGGGATACAAAGGAAGGCCAGGCACAGTAGGGCAGACAGATTTGGAAATCAATGGTTGCTTTACTGTGCAGACACAGTTCTTATTTCTAATGTAAACTTACGGATTTGAAGGAAAGGTAAAAGAATTTTGCCTGAATCTGCTGGGTTTTAATTGCCTTTAACTCCAAATAATTCTTATACCAAAGACATATTTTGGGGTGGTAAAATCTGCTTTCCTTCAAAAATATGAAAAAACAATATAAAACAAGCCAGCAATATTTAGGACACAGTCTCTACTTCTATAGAAAAGTATTCTATTCCATGTAAACATCCCTATATGTACCTGGCCACTCTTTTGGTTTGAGTAAAATGATTTGGCGCCCTGACAAAGTCCTGTGAAGAGGTAAATTTTTTATATTTCCAGAAGATGCTTATAATATATATTCCTTAGTTCTTAGTCATATCACATTTTACCTTCTCTATAGTGTATTAGAAGATCAATTTTTATTAAAAAAAATATACTGTTCTTTGATTCTTCTCATATTTTCTTTTTCTCCCATCTTTAGCTCATTGGATAAATATCTAGTTTATTTAGCTCATGCCTCTCATCTTCTGAACTATAATATCAGTGAACACAAGAAAATATTGTACCAATTTTATTTGAAATACACAACTTATTTACCTATAGAGCAATATAAAATTAACAGTCATATCTTTATGATGAAAATATACACATAAGAGTAGAGATAGTACAGGTTGTTGAATTAGAAAGAGAGCTCATTTATGTAGTTATATTTTTATGAAGGATGTCATCATTCATATTCATCCAAATCCCTAATTAGCCAGTATTGTTTGGTACAGTTTTCAGATATTAAAAAATTGTGTGATTGTTTTCCAGAGTTAAAAAATTCAAGAAAAAAAAAAAAAAAGACCAGGTCAAACTAATTACAAAAAGTCCTGGGTATACCTGCACATAGTTGACATTTTCTCCAAGGGGGAGCAAAATACACGACTCCCAAATTTGCTACTTTGGTGGCATGTGAATTATTTTGAGCTGAAGGTGATTGACTCAAAAAACATTTTATCTCTCCCTTGACTACCACAAAGAATTTAGATAGGGGGCTTGACTCACAAAGAGAGCTATTACCAGAGACAACTTTTTATCTGAAAGATCTATCTGTATGGCAGGACAAACATCTAATTACCAAACATCTGCTCTTCTTATTCTCCTGTGAATTGCCCTCTTTCCCTTTGAAGTCACAGGCTCTATCTCATTCCTTAGTTCAGGATGGTATATATGTCTTAACTGACCAACTTTTCCTTAGATCTCATATTTTAATGGGATTTATATATATATATATATATATAT
Organism: Ailuropoda melanoleuca; assembly: GCF_002007445.2. Taxonomy (NCBI): domain Eukaryota; kingdom Metazoa; phylum Chordata; class Mammalia; order Carnivora; family Ursidae; genus Ailuropoda; species Ailuropoda melanoleuca. Next base: position 29,733,984 of record NC_048218.1, read on the forward strand.
ATATATATATATATATATAATTAAATTTGTTTTTCTCCTGTTAATCTGCCTTATGTCAATTTAATTAACAGTCCAGCCAAAATAACCCAGAAGGGTAGAGGAAAATTTTTTTTCTTCCCTACACCTCAAAAGCCACATGTTTTTCTCTCATCCAGACTTCACTCAATCATGTATACTTTTAGTGAGGGAATAAAGGAAACTCATTAAAAGTAAGAGCTCCAGAATAATTCAGAATTGTATTTGTCAAATACTTCTAGATTGGAGCTATCTTCCAAGAACTAAAAAATAAGATGAGCTGTTCAGCAGCACACACCATTTATGGCTTAAACAGGACCAATGACAGTATGATAGGCTGAGGATGAGAAGCCACTGAAGTCTCATATATGCCCCTCAAAGAGGGAAAAAGTTGCTTATAGTGAATTGATAACCTTAAATATTTTATAGTTGAAGCCAAAGAATAACTTAAAAATAAATTTAAAAAAAAGGATTTTTTTCATACACTTTCTCATAAATATCTTAAAATACTGTGAAACTCTAATTTTCCCTCCACAGAGAAAGGAAACACCTGTCCCTATGGATAAAATAGTGTCTGATTCTCACACTGTTTCTCTGAAAACCTGTCCAAAACATAAGTCAATTATATCCCAAATTTTCAATGGGAAAACAAATTTCTCTGAAGCTAAACAAGCAGTTTTTTTTAATGTCATATATGCCAGTTTTAATGCATGCATTTAAAACATTTTAAGTGATTTTAAAATGAAATAGATTTTAAATTTCCACTCACCCATTCTTATCCATGCAAATATATCTTGCTCATAAGTACTTACAGTTTTATCCATCTGATCTATCTGTATAAATAATTAAGAGTACAATGGGGAGATAAAATAAAATGAACAATCTTTATTCCAAATGTGGGTTATTGAACATTTCAAAGTATTATGTCCATCACATACAGCTATAATTGATTATAATGGTGCTATTCACAGTTAACACTTTGCCACCACTTCCATGCTTCAAGAGGTTTATATCTCAGCTATAAACATTTGCTCTGTATTGAACTAGATATTGAAGATGTCAGCCTTTGAGAAATCGTTTTTGAAATTGGAAAAAGAACAATCAAAAAAAAGAAAAAAAAGAAAAAAGAACAATCATCCCAGACTTTTTTTCTTATAACATTATATCTTTACCAAGTAACCAGTATGTTTAAATAAAACAGTTTTTTAATTGTATGAGGAATTTTTAAAGCAAGATTTGGCTGTGACAGAACTGCATCAGGAAAAAGATGTGATACAAATGCAGAAATTACTTTTTCTGTGTGTTTTCTCAGGGTTAGTTTGCTATGCCATCCAAGCACAGATATACTCTTATCTGTCACAGTACCCCTAAAGCCGTTTGATTCTTTCAGGTATCTTGTATCTAATTTGCTGAAAGAGCTTTTCTTATTAATTGCATATTGGCTTTCCATGTATACACGTTCAGCAAACATTTAATGTCTAGTATAGCTTCGACATGGGGGATAAGAGTTTAATAAAATACTACCCTTATTTGTTTGGGAGATGGATAAATAAGATAAATAAACCAATATTTACAAAATAAACCTTAATGCCTAGTATGTGTGAAAGCCACAGTAAATGTTTGTTACACACACACACACAACACACACACATACACATTCAGACACACTATATTATAGATAGAGAGAGAGAGAGAGACAGATGTATAGATACGGTGCTCTGTAGAAGTAGTTGTTAAAGTCTGATTCAAATATCAAATAATAAGTAATTTTAAAGTTTTATAAAAGTTTTTGTAAAGTTCAGATGATTCAAAATGATCTATACTTAATCTCAGCAGTTTTTGATGCAGTTTCTAAAGTTAATCTATAAATCAAAGGTGGCAAAATCAAATGTTCACAGGAACCATGTACATAACAGAAATATGTGATCTAAGACAACGAAAAATCTGGAGCTGAGGGTGCTAGAGGAGAGCTTTCTGAATAAACCCGAAAACCTCTGTCCCATTAGAATTCATTTTTAATCTGAAAACTTTCAAAACTTCATTTATGCCAAACCAAAAAGGTCCACATGGCTGGTTTGGCCCAACTGCCTCCACCAAGGCTTGAATATCTTTTAAGAACAATACAGTATGTTTTTAGATATTTTACATGAAATTTGTCCTCAATTTTAGTCTTCATCCTTTTTTTTCAGTAGTTGTTATCTGCAGTTTATTTATAGAGAACTATATCCATTTGCCAGTTTAAGCTGAACATTTATTTTTAATGTAAGTAATTGCTGAAGGAGTTAAAAAGGTGGTGTTAAAAAGTGAGATTTAACAGACATGCAGACATGGCCTCATTAATAATAGTAATTTACTGAAGTGTTCATGGTTGATGGTTCAGAAAATCAATTTAGTTAGTTCACTTAAATCCACCAGATTCTGGGACCTAAATAAAATTAACCACACTCAAAAGAAATTAATAGACAGCAATAAGAATACTTACTCTTTATTGGTCACCAAATATAAAGCCAGGAGCTATAATAATTACTTTGAAAACATTACTTCCATTTATTTTGTGTGGTAAAACATAACAAAATTAGTTATCTTAACCACTTTTAAGAGTATACTTCAGCAATGTTAAATACATTCACATTGTGCATCCGATTTCCAAAACTAATTTCATTTGGTGGAACTGAAACTTTATCCACTCATTAAAAAACAACCACTTTCCTCTTCCTCCACCCCCTGGCAACTATTATCCTACTTTTGTTTCTGTGAGTTTAACTCTTGTAGATACCTCAGGTCAACCTTAAAAATAAAATAGCCAGTTATTTTAATAGCAAATGAGTTTATTCAGGAATAACAGAGGAATTGCACTTCAAAACAAGCAAACCATGGGGAAACAAAGTCAAGTCCAAAGAGACAAAGGAAAGGTCAGCTTTAACTAGGTTTTAGGATGATTGGGGAGGGTTGTCTTGAACAAAAGTTAATTGAAGAAGAATAAGAATTTGAGGTTTTGACAGTTTTGCAGATAGTGGTGAAGGAATTCTCATTCCTTTTTTTTTTTTTTTTGTAGTATTAAAAATTGTCCTGTATGGGGGCACCTGGGTGGCTGAGTCGGTTAGGCATCCAACTCTTGGTTTTGGGTCAGGTCATGATCTCAGGGTCTGGGACTGAGCCCTGAGTAGGGCTCCTTGCTCAACACAGAGTCTGAGATTCTTTCCCCTCCCTCTCCCTTCCTTTCTTTCCCCTTCTGCTCCTTCCCCTGCTCACTCTCTCTCTCTCCCTCTCTCTCATAAATAAATAAATAAAATCTTTTAAAAAATTGTCCTGCATGTATTTACCGGTGGAATTTCTCCCTCCTTGTTGTAGTCCCAAAAATAGCAATCTGATTTTTAAGGCAATAGGTGCTGTTTCAATAGGCTTTACATGAATGGTCACTCAGGATTTTATGTTGTACTTTGAACTTTGGAATAGTGCCAATGACCTTGAGGTTCACGAGTTAGATGGTTAAAGCAATGAAGAAGGAGAAACAAAGTGTTTATCCACGTTCCATCTCAGGTATAATATCTTTCCAGCCTGACCTGAATCAGAAACAGAGCTGGAAATTATTAAGGCAGTGTGGAGAAGCATCTGGGAGTTTTATAAGCTTCTTTGCAACCTTCCCCTCCCCACCAAGCTTGTGACTATGTTTTGCAGCACCACTTACACCTCAAAGGAAGAACACAAGGAAAACACTCAGGTGGACCTTCTCAACTAATGGAATCATGTGCTAATCTGCAGACCTTATATTCATCCATTCACATATCTTGAGCCCAGTCAATTTTAAAATTTGTCTAGTGATGCAAGCCACTTGCCATAAATAAATAAAAATGTTATCACACTGATTTTTAAAGTTTTCTCATAAATGTGTTTAGGGGAACATAGATTTATCACTATATTTGTATGCTATGAGAACGAAGCATAAATTATGTGACTAGCAAACTACTAGAGAACGGTGAGATATAGCAGTGTCTCAAGTCAAGTGGCTATTGCAAATCTAATTGAACCAAAGCTACTCAGATCTAATTCAACCAAGAAACTGCCAAACATGAATGAAAGTCAGAATGGAATGCAACCTCTCCTATTACTCTGCTACTCAGGGCAGATCAGGAAAAGTGCAAGGATAAACAGAGATATGCAAAGTATTTTTAGTAGGAGACAGAGTCCCTCAAGAGAGAAGGCAGGAAACTATAGTACTGCACAAATAAAAATTTTAAATTATTTCTTAAAGGAAAACACACACAAAATGAGCAACGAATATTTTTGCAAAAATGTACCTTGGATCCTGTTTAAATTATTGATGGGATTCAGGACATGTTATCCCGAAATTATGGTACCTTGGCATACTGAATATTTTAAACTGAAGGATTTTGAGAAAATAGCAGAAATAGGAATGTCTCTCTGACCCTTCCCTCCACCTCACTCTTCTTCCTTGAAACAGGTCATAAAACTCCTATGTGAAAGGTATCTTCCCTGTACCAAGAGGAAGACATTTTTATCAATAGAGATGGGGCATTTGGGGCTGAGAAGTCTATAAAAACGAATCTTGTTAAATGAACCCTTACCTTCCTAGTTCCTTCTTCACCATTTACTACTCCTACCCCAACTCCCTCTGTCTTATCAATTCATCACAAGTTCCTGATCTGGGCACATCTTTGGGGACCTATTCTTTTATGAAGGCTCCCACGGACATGTGGAAATTCAGTAAAATTGGAATGTTTTTCTCCTGTTAATCCGTCTTTGTCAGTCTGATTTTCAGACCCAGTCAAGAGCTTTAAGAAGATGGAGGAAAACCTTTTCCTCCCCTACATAAGTGGCCAATGAGAACAGGAAAGAGAGATCAACATCATTAGTCATTAGAGAAATGAAAATTAAAACCACAATGAGATAATACTATTATGCACTAGAATGGTTATTATAAAAAAAGATTATCAATACCACAATTTCTGTGCGGAATTAGACAACCAGAACTTGCATACATTGTTGGTAATGATATAAAGCCTACAGCAATTGTCTATTTTGTACTTTGCATAAGACACGTTCTTTTCAAATTGAGGAAGAACTGATAAACAGTGTCCAAAATCAACATGTATGAAAACAATATAGGTCAACATAAAGAAAGCTGGTAAATTATGTATCATTAATTTTATTTCTAAAAATCTAGTTTAATGTTATAGTCTGAAACTCCTCCTTCCAGTGTAGAATGAGGAATTTTACTCAAAACAGATTTAAATGTGATATGATAGTGCAAAATCTATGTCATTAAGTATTATGATGGGGTTCAAGGCATTCTATCCCAGAATTTGACACATTAGCATGCTGAATATTTTTAAGCTGAAGCAGTTTGAGAAAACAGCAGAATCAGGAAGGTCACGCTGACATTCCTTCCGCCCTTCTTCCTTAAGATAGGTCGTAAAACCTTCGTGTGAGAGATGCCCTCCTTCAGAGGAAAAGAATAACCTTAACTCTAAAGACAAAAGGATGCTAAGAAAAATGGCAACAAAAAGGCATTGCTAAGTTTTCTCCTGTTTACTACACTTACGTCATACTCCTTAACTGATTATATTTATCCACAACTGTCCACTCTTTTTAACATAGCATAAATATACTCAGGTCTAACCATTTCTTCACTTTTCTTATGGGTCTTCAGTTTCTTGTGAAGGCTCATATGTCATGTAAAACATATTAAATAAATGTTTCTCCTGTTAATCTGATTTTGTCAGTTTAATTTTCAGACCCTACAGGGACCTTAGGAGGATCAAGGAAAACTTTTTCCTCCCTTACAGTTTCTTAAATTTTGAATTTATCTCCCTGGAATGATTCATTTTCTTAAATATTTCCCTTTTTACTAAACTCAGTAAAGAATATCCATCACTTCCTCACTGATACTCACTTTAGGGAGAGTCTTCTGGGTGCTCTCCTGAGTGGTTAGTGCTGAAAATCTGAGCAACTATCAAAAAGACGTGTTATTACCCATTCTCTCCATAACCTTTTAATCTAGTTGCTGAGGCAATTTTCTGGTATTCTACCATTGAACTAATTCTTAGGCATAAGGTGTTTTCACCAGGGGAAACCTGTTAAAAATACATTTTGAGATGCAGGAACGCATGGGATAATTAGAAAGCCCTAAGTGGTATGTTTCATATCAGCAACGGCTTGGTTATTTTCTATATTCTCCTTGGATATTGGGAAGGATACACTGAAAGACAATTGGAGAGAAGTGCCTTATGCTTTCATTGTTGGATAGAAAAGGAACCCATTAACTATATTTTCAGATCCTTAAGAAAAGGGAAAAGTGAAGTGAGCAGAGAATTAGCATTTATCTATCATCAACTACACGTGAATGATTTTAAATGTACCACTAAGAAGCTTGCACCTTTTTAAGTTCATTTGGCTAGAAAGGGAAGATGTGACATTGATTTCTTTTTTCTGTTGTTCCTACCACATAACACGTTTTACCAATGTCCATGTCTTCCATTGCATCTAAGAAATTCAAATCTTGGGGCGCCTGGGTGGCACAGCGGTTAAGCATCTGCCTTCGGCTCAGGGCGTGATCCCGGCGTTATGGGATCGAGCCCCACATCAGGCTCCTCCGTTATGAGCCTGCTCCTTCCTCTCCCACTCCCCCTGCTTGTGTTCCCTCTCTCGCTGGCTGTCTCTATCTCTGTCAAATAAATAAAA
>NC_048218.1:29740975-29743127 GCF_002007445.2 Ailuropoda melanoleuca
TTAGTTGGCAAATAATTGATTTTAACAAAATAAATAAAAAAAAATACTTCTACTGCCTCTTGGATTTAATAAAACTCCCACACGATAGGGACAAGAGAGAAGAAAATCAGTGGGTAGAATAAACTTGACCCCAATGAGATTCTCCATGCAGGTGCTTCTAGCCTATTCTCCCTGCCTAGTCCAGGACTGAAGGTAGAGAGGTCAGTGAACTATTTCCTGTTGCCTTGGGGAGATAGTAAACCAGCAGAGAAACATCTCATTTGAACAAATCAACAAATCAAGACTATTTTTGTATCTATTACAGAAATTTAAATAGAATTTAAATTTAAAATTAATATGTTGTCATTATGTAAGTAATACCCTTTTGTTTTTAGACATACATACTGAAATACTTAGTGATGACAATAGCATGTTATGATGTTTTTAAACATTTTAGCTAAAAGGTATTAGAATGAAATATGACAAAATGTGAATCATTGTTAACCTAGGTTTAAGGAGGTTTATTACACTCTGTTCTCTTCCTTCATATAGAAACTATATTAAAAGTGTAGGGGTAGAAAAGTTTTCCCTTCTACCTTTTTAAGTTCTTTTGGATGTTCTAATAATCAAAATGACATCAGACAAATTAACAGGAGAAAAACAAATTCTGTACATAGGGACACACCATAAAAATGTGAGACTCAAAGGGCAGCCAAGTAATTGAGGCTTATTAACATCCTGAGCTAAGGAAAGGGTTAAGGATCTGGGGATACAAAGGAAGGCCAGGCACAGTAGGGCAGACAGATTTGGAAATCAATGGTTGCTTTACTGTGCAGACACAGTTCTTATTTCTAATGTAAACTTACGGATTTGAAGGAAAGGTAAAAGAATTTTGCCTGAATCTGCTGGGTTTTAATTGCCTTTAACTCCAAATAATTCTTATACCAAAGACATATTTTGGGGTGGTAAAATCTGCTTTCCTTCAAAAATATGAAAAAACAATATAAAACAAGCCAGCAATATTTAGGACACAGTCTCTACTTCTATAGAAAAGTATTCTATTCCATGTAAACATCCCTATATGTACCTGGCCACTCTTTTGGTTTGAGTAAAATGATTTGGCGCCCTGACAAAGTCCTGTGAAGAGGTAAATTTTTTATATTTCCAGAAGATGCTTATAATATATATTCCTTAGTTCTTAGTCATATCACATTTTACCTTCTCTATAGTGTATTAGAAGATCAATTTTTATTAAAAAAAATATACTGTTCTTTGATTCTTCTCATATTTTCTTTTTCTCCCATCTTTAGCTCATTGGATAAATATCTAGTTTATTTAGCTCATGCCTCTCATCTTCTGAACTATAATATCAGTGAACACAAGAAAATATTGTACCAATTTTATTTGAAATACACAACTTATTTACCTATAGAGCAATATAAAATTAACAGTCATATCTTTATGATGAAAATATACACATAAGAGTAGAGATAGTACAGGTTGTTGAATTAGAAAGAGAGCTCATTTATGTAGTTATATTTTTATGAAGGATGTCATCATTCATATTCATCCAAATCCCTAATTAGCCAGTATTGTTTGGTACAGTTTTCAGATATTAAAAAATTGTGTGATTGTTTTCCAGAGTTAAAAAATTCAAGAAAAAAAAAAAAAAAGACCAGGTCAAACTAATTACAAAAAGTCCTGGGTATACCTGCACATAGTTGACATTTTCTCCAAGGGGGAGCAAAATACACGACTCCCAAATTTGCTACTTTGGTGGCATGTGAATTATTTTGAGCTGAAGGTGATTGACTCAAAAAACATTTTATCTCTCCCTTGACTACCACAAAGAATTTAGATAGGGGGCTTGACTCACAAAGAGAGCTATTACCAGAGACAACTTTTTATCTGAAAGATCTATCTGTATGGCAGGACAAACATCTAATTACCAAACATCTGCTCTTCTTATTCTCCTGTGAATTGCCCTCTTTCCCTTTGAAGTCACAGGCTCTATCTCATTCCTTAGTTCAGGATGGTATATATGTCTTAACTGACCAACTTTTCCTTAGATCTCATATTTTAATGGGATTTATATATATATATATATATATATATATATATATATATACATAATTAAATTTGTTTTTCTCCTGTTAATCTGCCTTATGTCAAT